>NW_015547640.1:220738-223072 GCF_001515605.1 Sinocyclocheilus anshuiensis
CACACACACACACACACACACACACACACACACACACACACAACTCGGATATAAAATATACAGCAAAATAACAATCTACAATGAAACTAATAAATCAGAAAGCCATTTTACGTCTCATCTCACATGGCGCACAGGCCTATGCTAACAGGCTAATGCTAACTTTCTCCTCAAACGACTATTATTATACACATGTCGAGTGTTAATAATATCCGCTAGTGATTCTTAATACATTTATGACTTATTAAGACTTCATATGGGCACAACTATCGTTTAAAAGAAGGAAAGCCGCACAGGGCCGCATTACGCCTCACCTCACGGTCGGGACGCGGGAACGAAAGAGGCCGCCGCAGGAAGCGGCGCAGTAGTAGTACCAGTGGAACATCCAATCAGAATCGAGCGGAGGAGGCGCATCTGCGCGCTGATTGGTCAATACCATGTCCCTCACTCTGCAGTTCATTTGTACAGTATATTCCTTAACCGAGTTTTTTTTATTTTGTGCATTTCATTTAATAAACATACTATGAATATTGTTGGATTTGTGAAGAATTGCTTACTATGTTCCTCATTTGTGGATAAAACCTCAAATAAATAAATGCAAATGTTCAGTGATTTTTTTTGTTTTTTTTTTGGACAGCGCTTCAAAATCAGTGAATGATTTGTATTACACTTGATACGATTTCAATTAATTTACAAAATGATGATATTTACATTATTATTATTATTATTATTATTATTAGAAACTATGCTCATATTAGTATTAGTACTGTAGTAGGTTCGTATTAAGTAACATCCACAATAGAATAAACGAAATAATACATAAATAATTATGTATATAATTATTAAAAATAAAAAATAAAGTAATAAAACCACATGATATAAATACATTTGACAGTAAAACACAGGCTTTTTTCACAATATTTTTTTTTAATATTTATAAACACAGTCAGGGAGTACAAAAGCAAACAAAAATACATAGCCGAAATAATTACTTATAATAATAAAATAAGGAGAGAAAAGATAATTATCGAAATTAAGTTAAGTTTTTTATTTCTTCATTATTATTAATACGTTTTTTTTTTTTTCGTTTTTTTCTTCTTCCTTTATTAGGAGTAGCAACAAGTATACAAAAATATACAACCCTAGTAACAACAAAAATCACAAAACAAAACAAAACAAACATACAGGGCCAGGGGTAATATAAATTACATTATATAAAGTAAAGGTGCCTCAAAAGGCACTTTTTAACAACCAGGCAAAAGGTCACCGAGCATTCAGTCAACTGTACATTATAGGAAAGAACCAATATTATAAGATGCACTTATTAATACGTTTTTTGGTCCGTCTGTGAGAGACGCCGTGACGTCATCAGCGCGCGCCAGCAGCCCCTGAGCCACGTGAGCGGATGATGTAAACAACCGCAGCGCTAGACTCGTCTCTGCTGTCCGTCTGTCTTTATGAGCGAGATCGGCCCTTCACACTGCCGCGCGTCTCCCGCAGATCATGCCCCGCGACCCCGACCCTCCTCCGGCGAAGAGATTTAAGCCGGGCTCTCCCTTCTTCCGCCTGGATAAGAAGAAGCCGGGCATGCTGCTGCCCAGAGCCGGACACGCGGCCGTCGGCGTGGACACACAGCGCAAACAGCTGCCCATCTATCAGAGCAGAACACAGCTCATCAACCAGATCCGACAGCTGCACAATGCTGTGTTCATCGGTAAGACCGCACATACACAACAACACGTGTTATGATCCTAACTCAGTGGTCCCCAACCCAGGGGCCCGTTCCTTTATTACAAGAGTACCCTACTAATCCAGGGACAATAATTTAAAGTAATAGTAATTTGAAAATAATAGTATAATGCTGTGTAATCTATAATACTATAGACACAGCCAGTTTTACTCATTGAGCGATTTATTCGTGATAAAATAATAACTTTACAGCTGTTTTAGAGTCTTACACACATGCTGTACAGTTAATCTGAGCCCTGCATTGATTTGAGTGCTGACAGATATTGTGGGAGTGGCTTGATGGAGATGCAGATACTAAAGAAACTTTAATTAAAGGGGTCATATGATGCGATTTCAAGTTTTCCTTTCTCTTTGGAGTGTTACAAGCTGATTGTGCATAGATAAGATCCCTGAAGTTGCAAAGACTAAAGTCTCAAATCCAAAGAGATATTCTTTATCAAAGTTAAGACTCTGACACGCCCCCCTAAAACGGCTCGTTCTAACACGCCCCCACATATCTACCTCACTATGTGGGAATATTTGCATAATGCGGCCAAATGTTCACGCAAAGAAAGAAGGCTTGGTTTCAGTAACCGCAGTTAGTGTTGA
>NW_015547640.1:223938-229887 GCF_001515605.1 Sinocyclocheilus anshuiensis
GGCCAATCACAATGCACTGGGTCAGCTGGCCAATCAGAGCAGACTGCGCTTGTCGGAAGGAGGGACTTTGTAGAAAACGAAGCGTTTGAGAGAGGCGGGGCATAGAGGACCTACAATAATGTACAGTATTTGAAAAATTATGTGTTTTTTGAACATTAAAGCATGTCAACATATTCTGTTACACCAAATACACAAAATAATGATCTTTAAAAAAGCATCATATGACCCCTTTAATGCTGTCACATAAACCTGCTTCAAAGATCAAATTACATGAATTGCTAATTACAACATTGAACTGAAAATGTCAAGCCTGTACAAATACTAGTAATCGGGAATATAAATAATTGGGAATCGTGTAAAAAAATATTAAATAAAAACTGCACATTTCATCTATACATCTGCCCTCGGGAACACGAGAATGCGCAGTAATCTTAAAACAGCTTAATCCAGATATTTTAATTAAATTCAGTTTAATTCAATACACTTTATTGTGCCCAATGGGGAATTTTGTCTTGGAACCTGGAGCCGGCTAGTGTTCTAATTAAATAATAAAAATAAGTAAAAAAAAAAAAGTTTTTGTTTACATAATATATGTGTGTATATTTATTATGTATATATAAATGCACACACATGCATGTGTATATATTTAAGAAATATATGTTGTTTATATATGAAATATTTATATATAATATAAATTATATGAATATAAATGTATGCATGTAAATATTTTCAATACTGTGTGTGTGTATTTATATATACATAATGAATATACACAGTACACTATGTAAACAAAAACTTTTATTTTGAATGCAGTTAATCGCGATTAATCGTTTGACAGCACTTAAAGGTTTAAATTAAACAGAAATGTACTTTAATAAACACGCTAACAATACAGTACTAGAGTGTGTAGAAAAAAAACTGGTAATAGCAACTAAATATTTTCCAAATTATATTTTATAATATTAATTTTTCACTGTATAAATTGGGTGTTTTTACATGGAAATAAATAGCCGACCTTTTAGGATAGTTTTGGGATGGGGTCCCTTATATGAGGATGATCATAATTGGGGTCCGTAGAAGAGTTTAGTCTAAAATAACGTATAAAATTAAACTTAATTGATTGATTGCCTAAAATAAACTAATAAAATGCCTAAATTAAATAAGAAATGGAGGATGATAAATAATGTAGAAAAACAGTGTAAAAGTAATAATAAATAAATATTAAAAATAAGATTCAACTAAATAAATTCATAAATTAAAATAAACTAATAAAAATACGGACTTAAAATAATGCATCTAATAATACAGTGCTATAATGAGTAGAAAAAACGTAATGTAATGAAAAATAAACTAAATATTTTCCAAAATAATATTTAAACATATTTACAATATAAATGTGTAAATAGGAAAATAAGTAGCTGCCTGTACAATGTTAGGATGGAGTTCAAAAAAATGATCATATTTAATTCATAAGGGCCTCCACATGACTTCTAGTATAGCTAGATAGGCTTCCTTCACCCTAAACCTTAAAGGTTGACATATTTAGATTTGATTTAGTCAGTTTATGAGTCAAGTCACCTTTACTTATATAGCTCTTTTAACAATATAGATTGTGTCAAAGCAGCTTTACAGTATCAAATGGGAAAATAGTGTGTCAATAATGCAAAATGACAATAGTAAACACTCAATATTCAGTTAAAGGCAGTTCATCGTTGAATTCAGTGATGTCATCGTTCAGCTCAGTTCGGTTTAAATAGTATCTGTGCAATCAAGACCATGATATCGCTGGATATTAACAGAATGACAGAATGGAGAAAAAATCTTGGGAGAAACCAGGCTCAGTCGGGGGGGCCAGTTCTCCTCTGAACAGATGAAACCAGCAGGTTGATCCATGCTGCAGCAAAGTCAGATTGTGCAGAGGACTCAACTGGTTCCTGTGATCTTGTCCCGACCAAGTTGTGTTTTTCAGTGTATTTGTGAGGATATTTGTCAGAACGCACACTATAGTAGCACACAGGTGATTTTTTCCTGTTGCAGGTGAGACGGGCTCAGGTAAAACCACGCAGATACCGCAGTACCTGTATGAGGCCGGCATCGGCCGGCAGGGCATCATCGGCATCACGCAGCCGCGCCGCGTCGCCGCCATATCACTGGCAGCACGAGTGGCCGAAGAGAAGAAGGTCCAGCTGGGAAAACTGGTGTGTTTTACTTTTCACGACTGAAGATCACATTCCACTCCACTTTCTCCATCTGCATCATCTGAATATGAATGTCAGTATGTGATGCATTACTCACACTCTGGTCTCAGGTGGGCTACACGGTGCGCTTTGAAGACGTCACGTCGTCGGAGACCAAGCTGAAGTTCATGACGGATGGGATGTTGCTGCGGGAGGCGATAGGCGATCCGTTATTACTGCGCTACACCGTGGTGATCCTGGACGAGGCTCACGAGCGCACCGTTCACACAGACGTGCTGTTCGGCGTGGTGAAGGCCGCTCAACGCAAGCGCACCGAACAGAACAAAATACCTCTGAAGGTACGAGAGAATAATATTGAAATATTGACACAAATGTTGTGTTTTTATTTATAAGGGCCTCAATGTGACATTTTAGTACAGCTAGTTATGCTTCAGGAGAACCTGACCTATCCTTAAGATCAAACTAAGACATTTATTAGAAAAGTTGATTATTAGAAATTATTAGAATAAAGCAATAAGCCCCAAGAAGCCGTGGTTTACAGTGAATTTATAACAGCTAAGGGGTGTTGTTAGGCACTGTTATAAATTCACTGTAAACCACAGCTTCACGGGACTTATTGCTTTTATAAAACGGTTATTCCATATACGTAGTAAGGTTTCACAGAATAAACCAGAGCAAATAAAGTGTAATGATATTAATAAAAACAGTATTCTTCCACCAAACAATGTAGCTCCTCAGAAACAGTTGTGGTTGCTACAAAGTGGTTGCCGAGCAACACACAGAAGTAAACAAAGGAGTATGTTACTTTGTAGAGTCATTTACAACAGCTTAGAACTCGGCTCAGCCAATCAGAATCAAGCACCGGAACTGTCTGTTTTATAAAATAATTTTTATTTTAATTTTAGTTCAAATTTTCGTAATTTTGTTTCGCATTTTGCCATTTTGATTAGTATTTATTTATTTGTTTTTAAAAGTCCATATGGTTTGGTGTTTATACATTTCTATTTCAGTTTTGTTTGTTGTGAATTTTTCTGATTACTTCGACTAATTAAAATATATTGATTTTTATTTTAATATGTTCCATTTTTTAAAATTACATCTATATAGTTTTTAATAATTTTTATTTCAGTTTAATTTTTATTTATTTTAGTTCATCAAGTTAAATTAAATAAAAATAGAAATGTTGCATTGGCAATCTGTAGTTTTCTCTAATATTGTGAATTTTATTGAAAAAAATATATATAATTTGTATTTTTTTGTTTTAATTTTAATTTTAGTTAGCATTAGTTTTTGCTTAACATACTGTACAGACTCCATGCAATATTCATGCTTTTGTGAAGTTTAAAGAAATGTAGGATTTAAATTTGAAAATCTTTTATAGAATGTTCAGCATTCAAAAATGTAACAGTAATGACATCACTATAATATTTGCATGCTGGACTCTGATTGGTCTGTAGTTGGTTATGTGTATATTTAATCATCTGTAGTCACCTTTACACTGCAGAGATGCTGTAAAGTTTACTGTGAGTGAATGCTGTTGGTCTGTAGGTTGTTGTGATGTCTGCCACCATGGATGTGGATCTGTTCTCTCAGTACTTCAACAAATCACCGGTTCTGTATCTGGAGGGCCGACAGCATCCCATTCAGATCTACTACACCAAACAGCTTCAGTCCGACTATCTGCAGGCAGCGCTCGTCTCCATATTTCAGATTCACCAGGTCCGTCACACACACACACACACACACATACATGACTGATTCCAGTGTCATTGACATCTGATCACGTCTTTGACTTCTAATAAGTTGTAACGAGTTGCTCTGTGTCTTTTGGATTGATTGATGTGTGTCTTATCATATTTTCACTCTATTCCTTTTGCTCACAGCTGTTTTTTTTTTTTTAGCTTCAAATGGTTATTGAGTACAAGTCAATTATGGATTTTTGGTTTTGTTTGAAGTGCAAGATTATTTTCTTTATTTTTTCTTATTTTATAAAAAAAACACTTATTTTCCTAAAAAAACCCCCCACAAAACAGATACTTTTTTCCTGTTAAACAATTTTTTAAAAGATATTCATTTTCTCAAAAAAAAAAAAACATCACCAATACTTTTTTTTCTTTATAAATGATGCTTATTGTAAAAAAACTATACTTATTTTCTTAAAAAAAAAATAACTTAATTTCTTAATTTAAAATCTTAATTTTCTTTAAAATCTATACATATTTTCTTAAAACGTGCTTATTTAAAAAAAAACAGATAAAACAATAATTATTCTATTAAAAAACATATTTTCTTTAAAATCTATACTTATTTTCCTAAAAATGATACGTATATTCTTTAAAAAACGATTAAACATTACTTGTTTTATTTAAAAAAATAAATAATAATCTTTAAATATATTTTCTTATTTTATTTAAAATAATTTATTTTCCAATACTTAGTTGCTTTAAAATGCTATTAATGAAAATTATACTTATTTTCTTTAAAAAATATTACTTTCTTAAAAAAATTATACTTTAAAAACATCTTATCATCTGTGAAAAATGACAAAGCAATGCTTTTTAAATAATAATAATTTCTTTATAAAATACTATTTTCTTTAAAACAATACTTATGTTCTTTAAAAAATATACCTATTTAAAAAATACAACTATAGTTGTTTTCTTACAAAATAAGACTTTTCTTTACAAGTTAGCAATATTTTTTTAAAGATGATATTTTTTCTCTTAAAACATGATGCATATTTTCTTACAGGAAGCTCCAGCGTCGCATGATATCCTGGTGTTCATGACGGGTCAGGAGGAGATTGAAGTGCTGGCTCGCACCTGTCGGGACATTTCCAAACACCTGCCGGAGAGCTGCGGGCCGATGACGGTGGTGCCGCTCTACGCCTCTCTGCCGCCGGCTCAGCAGCTGCGGGTGTTTCAGCCCGCGCCCAAGGTCCCTGCAGCACCAGAGACACTGACGCCACACGCTGAACCCGTGATCTCTCTCACGCTGCTCTCTGTGCCTTACAGGGATCCAGGAAGGTGGTTCTCTCCACAAACATCGCGGAAACCTCCATCACCATCTCCGGCATCAAATACGTGATCGACACGGGGATGGTGAAAGCCAAGTGCTACAATCCAGGTCAGACTCTCAACCCTCTCAACCCTCTGAAGCTCACTCGGGTGTAGAATATTATAGAATCAGAATCTTTATGGTCATTATACAAAACGTACTACAAAACGTTTAGAGTCTACAACTCTAAAAACAATTATGCCATGTGCAAAAACATATTTACAGATAAAACTACTAAAATAAATAAATAAAAAGACCAGTGTGTATGTATGTATGTGTATATATATATTAGTGCTGTCAAACGATTAATCGCGATTAATTGCATGCATCCAAAAAAATATTTGTTGACATAATATATGTGTGTGTACTGTGTATATTTATTATGTGTATATAAATGCACACACATGCATGTATATATTTAAGGGGAAAAAATATATATATAATATAAATTATATCAACATAAATATATACACATATATACATGTAAATATATATTTTTATATATATACTGTATGTGTGTGTATTTATATACACATAATAAATGTACACAGGACACACACATATAGTATGTAAAAAAACTTTTATTTTGGACGCGATTAATCATTTGATAGCACTTGCGTGTGTGTTTGTGTGTGAGAGAGAGTGTGTCTGTGTGTGTGTGTGAGAGAGAGAGAGAGTGTGTGTGTGTGAGAGA
>NW_015547640.1:229940-237624 GCF_001515605.1 Sinocyclocheilus anshuiensis
TGTGTGTGTGTGTGTGTGTGTGTGTGTGACTCTGGACCACAAAACCAGTCATAACCATGCCTTTAAAGTTGTCCAAATGAAGTTCTTAGCAATGCATATTACTAATCAAAAATTAAATTTCGATATTTTTCGGTAGGAAATTTACAAAATATCTTTATGGAACATGATCTTTACTTAATATCCTAATGATTTTTGGCATAAAAGAAAAATCAATAATTTTGACCCATACAATGTATTGTTGGCTATTGCTACAAATATACACCAGCGACTTAAGACTGCTTTTGTGCTCCAGGGTCACACACACATAAATATACTTTAAGCAGCAATATTTACATATACATCACAGTTGAAGCAGTTCTGAATACACCACTGTGAATAATTGCAGAGTTTAGATGTGGAAGAAACAATGTGGAACATTGCACAAAAGAGGCGTTTCATTCAGTGTTTATTTGTTATTGCAACAGCCCTGGGATATGTGCTGCTTTTCAGTCTTTTGCTTTTATTGTCCTGTACCGCCTTCCTGAGGGTAACAGTTGAAACATGATGATGTGCTGGATGGGATGAGTCTTTCAGAATGCTGCAAGCTTTTCTATGGCTGTGCTGTATTGATAACCCTCTGAAGCGCTGGAATGCAGCACGTGGTTCCAGATGCTGCTGATGCTGAGGTGTTGTTGTGTTGATTCAGACAGCGGTCTGGAGGTGTTAGCGGTCCAGCGCGTGTCTAAAGCTCAGGCATGGCAGCGCTCCGGTCGAGCCGGGAGAGAAGACGCCGGCTCATGTTACCGTCTCTACACTGAAGAGGAGTTTGACAACCTCGCCAACATGACCGTACCCGAGATACAGAGGTACGGCCCACACACCGTCTGCAGAGGTGTAATAATAGACCGTATGAGACTGATATATATAGCTGTTCACACAAGATGGGTTCTTGCATTTCATCTGCATGTTTTTTCTTTTTTAAAATTGGGAAAAAAAAGGAAACAAACGAGTATTTTCTTAAAATACATACTTTATTAAAAATAGTATATTTGTGACCCTGGAGCACAAAATCAGTCTTAAGTGTCAATTTTTCTTAAATTGCTGAATAAATAATATTTCCATTGATGTATGGTTTGTTAGGATAGGACAATATTTGGCTGAGATGCAACTATTTGAAAATCTGGAATTTGAGGGTGCAAAAAAATCTAAATATTGAGAAAATCATCTTTAAAGTTGTTCAAATGAAGTTCTTAGCAATGCATATTACTAATCAAAAATTAAGTTTTGATATATTTACGGTAGCAAATTTACAGAATGTCTTTACGGAACATGATCTTTACTTAATATCCTAATGATTTTTGGCATAAAAGAAAAATCAATAATTTTGACCCATACAATGTATTGTTGGCTATTGCTACAAATATACCCCAGCGACTTAACACTGCTTTTGTGCTCCAGGGTCACATTTATTTTTTTAAAAGATACTTTCTTTAAAAAATAATACTTTTTTCTTATATCTATAATAAAACTATTTATTTTCTTTCTTCATTTTCTTTAATTTATTTTCCCATTTTCTCAGAAAAATTTGACATTAAAGATACAGCTTTTTAAAAATGATACTTATTTTCTTTAAAAAAAATTATACTGTTTTTCAAGATTTTACAATACTATTTTTAAGGTTGTTTTAAAACATTTTGGTTTTACTTGAGCTAGAAAACTATTTATTTTCTTTAAAAAAAAAAAGACTTATTTTAAAAATTGCTTAATTTCTTAAAGCAATACTTGTTAAAAAAAAAGACAAAAAAGAAAAAAGATGCTTATTTTTCTTTAAAAAAAATAATTTTCTTATTGATGCCATATTTTAAAATTATGTAATTTTTTTCTTAAAATTATACTGTTTTTCAAGTTTTTACAATTTTGTTTTTAAGGTGGTTTAAAAACATTTTGGCAGAAAATATACTTATTTTGTTAAATATACTTGTACTTATTTATTATATTAAAAAGCAAAACATTAATACTTATTTTGTTAGAAAAAGTATGCTTATTTTCTTTACAAAACAATACTTGCTTTCTTAGAAAAAAAGCCTAATTTAAAAGATGCTATTGTTTTAAATTATGCTTATTTTCAAAAAAAAAAAATCAAATTTTTTTTTAATGTGGTGTTTAAAAACAGTGTATTGTGTTTATGTGTATGGAGACATTACAGTTCATTCTGATCCATTCTGTCTGTGTTTGAGTGCAAGAACAGCGCTTTAGCCAGACAGATGCAAGCTAACGTGAGTTTTGTGAACCTGTACTTTCACACTGATGATCTCTCTCTCTGCAGGTGTAATCTGGCCAGTGTTATTCTGCAGCTGCTCGCTCTGGGCGTTCCTGATGTCCTCAACTTTGACTTCATGTCCAAACCGTCTCCTGGTGAGACTGTATTCTGTATGCCTGTTTAATACACAGGTTTATTTATTAGTAGGTTGCGCTGTGCAGTGTTGTGTTCTGTGCTAACACGTCTCGTGTGTGTAGAGTCGCTGCGGACGGCTGTGGAGCAGCTGTGTATCCTCGGCGCCGTCGATAGAAAAGACGATCAGGTGTCTTTAACGCCACTGGGCAAGAAAATGGCCTGCTTCCCTCTAGAGCCTCGCTTCTCCAAAGTAAGAGAGACTCGTTGACTTGTCATTTGAGAAGCTATAGAAATACAGATGGCTTCAATTTAAAACTTTTGGGTGTCGAACGTAAGAAAGCCATTCTAAAAACAACAAATACCACAGTGGCCAGGGCAAAAAGTTGAGCTTTATTGTACAGGTAAAATAACATGACCAGAATTGTGACCCTGGAGCACAAAAGCAGTGTTAAGTCGCTGGGGTATATTTGTAGCAATAGCCAACAATACATTGGAAGCTCCAGGGTCATAAATAGAAAGTTGAGATGCTGTTTTTAATTAGTAGTTTGATTTAGATTTTCTTCCGTAATTTTATGTCATTTTTATTACTTTTAATTTCTTAGGTATGACTATATAATTTTTATTTGATTTGATAATATATAAAAATATAAATGGCTTCACAATAACATTTTTATGTCTAATAGCATTTTGTATTTTACATTTTCATTGTAATTTTAGTTAGTTTTTGTCATTTTATTGTGCGTTTTTATTAATTTTTATTTTATTTCATAATACATACAAGTACTTAAATACAAGTACTCATATATTTAAATTAGTTTTATATTTTTTTATTTTAATTTTAGTCATTTTGTTTGGGATTGTAATTTTTATTACTTTGAACTATTTTTTATTAATTGATTTATTTTATTTGATGTATGAAATAGACAAATAAAATTGCTTTACTATAACAGTTTTGTCTAACAGTATTTGCATGTATATTTATGTATTTGTGTAGAGCATTACTGTGTTAGCCTTATATATTCTTAATATTTTGAAATACTTTTTATATTTTCCATTTTCATTTTAGTCAAAGTTTTAGTAATTTTGTTGTTTTTTTGACATTGATTAGTTAGTACTTTTTACTTCGATTTTAGTTTTAGTACATCAAAACTAAATGAAAATGAGAAATGTTGACTTGACAACTAGCTGAAATAAAATATATCTTTTTAAATATATGCATTGGAATGATTTCAGTTGGTGTTTATTTGATGTGGAGCACTGAAGCTGTTGTTTTCTGGCTGTAAGTGTGTTCTTCTGCGTCTGCACAGACTCTGCTGATCTCTCCTGATTTCTCCTGCGCTGAGGAGGTTCTGACCATCATCTCGCTCCTCTCCGTCGACTCGGTCCTCTACAATCCTCCCGCGCGCAGAGACGACGTCCTCGCCGTCCGCAAGAAGTTCATCTCCAGCGAGGGCGACCACATGACGCTCCTCCACATCTACAGGGCCTTTAAGAAAGTCAGCGGAAACAAGGTACTGACACAAACGCTGCAAAACATGGTAACATCTGTCATGTGAAGCGCTAAATAAAAAACAACATGACATTTCTATATGTTTTGATACAATTATTAACATTTTCCAGATTCTGCAAGGTGTGTGTACACTTATGAGGACAACTGATATTAATGAAATGCATCATATTTATTGAGTTTGCATGTGAGTTTACTGTTCTGTCTGTGCTTTAGGAAATGTCTGTGTGTTGTGTTTTCACAGGACTGGTGTCGAGAGAACTTTGTGAACAGCAGGAATATGGGGCTGGTGTTGGAGGTTCGAGCTCAGCTCAGAGACATCTGCATCAAGGTACTCACACACACACACACACACACACACAGACAAACACACACACAGACACACACACACACACTCACTCACGCTAAATGACTAAATGTAATGTAATAAAAAATCTCAGTGACATGCAAATGACACTAAATCAGACAAATGACTTCAGATTAGTGTGCATGTCTAAGGGCCTGTGATCTTGTGTTCCTCAGATGAACATGAAGCTGGAGTCGTCTCTGTCGGACCTGACGAACGTGCGGCGCTGTCTGGCTCACGGTTTGTTCATGAACGCGGCGGAGCTGCAGCCGGATGGCTCTTACGTGGCTCTGGACACACACCAGCACGTGGCCATCCATCCCTCGTCCATCCTGTTCCAGGCCAAACCCGCCTGCGTGCTTTTCAACGAGCTCCTGCACACGTCTCGCTGTTACATGAGGGATCTGTGTTTGGTGGACGCCGACTGGCTGCAGGAAGCCGCGCCGGAGTATTTCCGCCGGAAGCTGCGCGCGACCAAGAGTTAACACTGTTTCTGAAGACTGCATGATGGAAAGAAAAAAGCCAAGCATTCCAACAGTTCATCTACTGATGCATATTGTGAAAAAACGGTCGTTTTTTTCACAATATGCATCAGTAGATGAACTGTTGGAGCGCTTTGCTTTGTTGAATTTGATATGCAACACGTTAGGCAGTTTTTGCCAAAGAGTTTTGCTTTGTTAACTTTTCTAGAAGTGAATGAGTCCTTTCTACTTGCTGTAAATCTTAAGATGTCACGCCTGTTTCTAGCTCTTTTACAAACTGCTGACGTCTGATTGAATGAAATTCAGGTTCACTTCCTCGAATGTCTGCATGTGTTTTTGTTCAGGTCAATGCATTTGTCATAAAACTTGACTAGTATGTTGAGTGTTTTGGGATCGAGTTTACCTCTGAATAAGTTCAGATTAATACAGATATGTGTGAATGAAGCTGGAGATCAGTATTGTGACGTCTGGGTCATATTTCATCTCAAAAAATATATTTTGCATAAAGCAAATTAAGCCTATTGTTAATTTTGAGGCAGGGTTATTGTAATTAACTAATACTAAAAGCATAGAAAAATAGTTACTTGAAATAAAATAAACATGAACTGAAATAAAATATTTAAAGGATATTAGATGATAATTTCTCATAGTTTAACTTAATGTACTAAATGAACAAAAACCAAAAAAAAAAACAGTAAATAAAAAAGTTACTTGAAAACAAAGTAAAATAAAATATAAAAAACTTATTTGAGCTAGTTTCATTTCTGATTTAGTTTAATTTGAAGTCCTAAAATAACTAAAGCTGAAGCACAAATAAAAATTAATAATATGCATTTAAAAAAAATCACAAAATACAAAAAAATGCACAGCTAAATGACAAAAATTAAATTGAAAAATGTAACAAAACAAATTCAAATAGTTAATAAAAACTACAAGAACAGCTCATAATGATAATAAAGTAACACTGTTTTTAGGATCATTGTGGGATTATTTTCAACAAAATTTTCTCCAAAAAGTTATTTTGATGCAAAGAACTTTACATTTAAGCATTATTTCTTACATTACAGTAATGAGATGTATGTGAATTATGATGAGCATTTGACCTTTTCAGTGCATGCCACGACTCTACTTTTATACTGACGCGTGTCAATATTGAATGCGTTTAGCTGCTGATTCACAAATACAAGTGCTTAAACACAGACTGACTTCGGTTCTGTTCAGCTGGATTTGAAAGCAGAATTCAGCTGCTTTCAAATCAGAAATAGTTCCGTTTTTTCTATTCAATTGTACTCAGTTTTAGAATTCTGATCTGATTGATTCAGGAATCATTAGATGACATATTAATGTAATGCATGCCACTCTCTAGTATGGGGAACAAAAGCATATCAAATGCACATTAGCTTAACGAATTCTTCTATTTGCTTCACTTTGCAAATCATATCAAACCTATATGTATTCTTACATGTATATGACGATATATGTATGCAGTGCATGAAATAAGACGGATCAAATGTGATCACTCAGGTTTTTATGGTGCACACGATGTACCAGCAGCGGCACATGTTTAGTATTAGTATCAAAACTTTCCATTACAGCATGAGCAGAGGAGGCTTTGCGCGATGCAACAGATTTACACAATGTGACTGATTCAAACAATTTGAATTCAGATGTTTACGCTTTTGCATGTGCATTTTTAATCTATTTGAAAATGATGGGGTTTGGAAGAAAATAGGAATTTATTTGCAAGAATAAAAAGCCAGAGAAAGTGATTTGTGCCTCTTTGTTGACACACAAGATCTTGCAGAAAGATGACTGAACATCATTTTTAAACCGGGTTATGGTCACATACAAACAAACCGATATTATTTTAGTATCATTGAGATGCCGTTACAGTTTGTATTAATATTTTGAATGTTTTTATTTTTATATTTTCATTTTAGTTAATTCTATGATGTTTTGTTTGTTTTTTATTCAAGTTTCTTTAGTACAAGTTAAGGTGTCTGTCTATCAGTTCATGTTTATTTTATTTCAAATAACTTTTATTTTTTTTGGTTGTAGTTTTAGTTAACTATAATCCTGATACAGGCCACTGGTCTGACTATTTAGAAGTTTGTCACGGAATGAACATATTATATTATTGTAACTATTTTTAGTTCTGGCTGTTCATAATTCCAATCCATGTGGAGGTCAGAGAGCTGAAAGTGCAGTCGTGGATATCGTGGTAAATGTATCTTCTCACTGGTTTCACATGTTGTAGCTAAAATAAAATTAGCTACTTCCACAAATTAAGGCCTTAAAAAGCTCCTAAATCAGAGAAGCAAGTCTTAAATTCACAAAAGTTACATTAAATGTTGCATGCATTGCAAAAAATGCAAAATGCATTTTTTCTTATCTAAACATCCTTAAATCAAGAAAATCAAGATGCATGAGATGCAAAATTAACACTAAGTCTTGTTTTCCGAGAAACTGAACAAAATTAAATGACTTTATGCTTATTGAAAGTCATGAAAACACTATCGTGGATTTTTTTTCTTTTGCTATTTGAGCAAATGGGAATGTAAAAAATATATTTGTGGTAGGCTACTCTCCCATTCACTGCTCTCGAAGTTTACCCAACTATGACGACTTCTGCTGCTGAGAAACATGGAAATGTGAAAAAAGTCTATAAGGGAGAATCAATCAATTCTGAATAATTTATTGCTATGGTGTGCTATTGTATTGCTATAATATTTTATAATATTAAATATGTGACCCTGGAGCACAAATGATGGGGTTGGTGTTAAAGGGATAGTTCACCCAAAAATGAAAATGTGATGTTTATCTGCTTACCCCCAGGGCATCCAAGATGTAGGTGACTTTGTTTCTTCAGTAGAACACAAATGATGATTTTTAACTCCAGCCGTTGCAGTCTATCAGTCGTATAATGCATGGCAATGGTAACAAAATCTATGAGAGTAAAAAAAACATGCACAGAC
>NW_015547640.1:237741-250376 GCF_001515605.1 Sinocyclocheilus anshuiensis
ATTGCAACAATACATAACTACAATAACTTTGTCTAGTGCTCTTATGAAAGTTTATAGCATGATTTGTGAAAAATTAACTATACTGAATGACATGGCATAGACTTCTTCATGGCTGCGTATTTCATTTCATTCTGTAACCTACTTGTTCTACAGATATGTGTGTACTGGTGTTAAATGCTACTGTTTTTGACAGCGTTGATATCGTTTATGACGGATAATATCATGATAATTTTTGCGTTTCCCTACTGAATGTTGTATTCTGTCAGCAAAAACCTGTCCATGGGCTTTTTTGATTGCTTTCAGTTTAAGTGCCAGGCGTGTGTTGCCAGATATTGATACTAAAAGAAACAAAAAAATAAAAGTAAACCGAATTTATTTCCAATCTTTTGCAAATAAGATAAGATAAAGATATTGCTGACTCTAAACTGCAACTTCCTACTTCATTAACTTTCTAAAGTGTTAAAGGTGACATATCATGAAAATCTGACTTTTCCAGGTTTTAAGTGCTATAATCAGGTCCCCGGTGCATCTACCAACCAAGGAAACATGAAAAAGATTGTGCACTCAGAAAACCGTATATCAGAAGTTTAAACTCATATGGTTTAAAACGCATGATTTCAGCGCTACAAACATGACAATCAGAACCAAAACAGATGTTTTTAGCAGGTGCCAGCTGTAATGGTGCAGGAAAAGGGGGCGGGGAACAGCAGCTCATTTGCATTTAAAGAGACAGGCACGAAAAACAGCGTGTTTCTGCTTCCACTCAAAATAGGCATTTTCAAAATGATATAATAAATGATCTGTGGAGTATTTTGAGCTGAAACTTCACAGACACATTCTGGGGACACCTGAGACTTATATTACATATTGTAAAAAGGGGCATAATATGTCTCCTTTAAATTGCGCCCGCGCCCTCACTCACAGCTCTCTCAAGCCTCGTTCACTCCGCCAGCATCTCGCAGCGATCATTTTCATACCAGGGACGCTAAACATTCTTGCAAACTGTCTAAACTGAATTATACATGTCATGCAAGCATTCATATGAGGAGTTTAACAGCAAATGAGTCATTCAAAGAACAAATTTTATTTTTGAACATGAAACATTTTACCGGTGGCCTCATAGCTGGTTACGGGCCTGATCAAGATCATGTTCCATGAAGATATTTTGTACATTTCCTACCTTAAGTATATCAAAACTTAATTTCTGATTAGTAATATGCATTGCTAAGAACTTAATTTGGACAACTTTAAAGGTGATTTTCTCAATATTTTGCACCCTCAGATTCCAGATTTTCAAATAGTTGTATCTCAGCCAAATATTGTCCTATCCTAACAAACCATACATCAATGGAAAGCTTATTTAGTCTGATGTATACATCTCAATTTAAAAAAATTGACTCTTATGACTGGTTTTGTGGTCCAGGGTCACATATATTATTATTCCATTATAGCACATTTCAAGTGACAGTGATGGGACTTTTTTCATCATATTATCTCAAACAAAAGCTCTCTCTCTCTCTCTCTCTCTCTCTCTCTCTCTCTCTCTCTGTGCTTTTACGACATGCTGGTGTGTAATCAGAGTACAATAATAGATAATAGAATCTGTACTAATACAATGGCCCCCACTGGCACAAGAATGGCGAGACGCTCGATGGACACGCCCCCGGCGGTCAGACCACACCCCCGACGCTTTTCCACGTCGCCCGCCCAACGGTTGAGGCAGGGGAGGCTGCGCGCGCTCCTGCAAAGGCCGGGAAAAAATGGCGGCGCCCGTCTTGCGAGTGTCCACCCCTCGCTGGGAGCGGATAGTCCGGCTGCTCGTGTGTCTCTCAGGGATCCTGTTATCCCTGTACGCTTTCCATGTGGAGAGGGAAAAAACCCGCGACGCCAACTACCGCGCCGTGTGCGACCTGAGCAGCTCCATCAGCTGCTCCAAAGTCTTCACGTCCAGGTGAGAGAGAGTGTCAAAACATAGCGAGTCACCTAGCTAGACAACGTCTGCAGCTGTCAGAGGCGCTTCGAGCGTTCAAAACCAGGGTTTGACCCCTTTTGGATGCTTTAGGACGTTTCAGTCTCGTTACAGAGTTCCAATGCGCTTTTGACGATCTGAAAGTGCTGTCTAGTTAGGGAGCTCCCTAGGTTTTGACACACAGCCGGAGAGTCGCTCCGGGCCGCTGACTGATTGAAAAGGTGATAAAATATAATATCCGTCTCACATTTATAGTCTTTTCTAGAAACGCCTTTTGGGTTGACACAAATAGAGACATAAATATGAATTAAATGACGTAATTTTAAAGCTGCTTTTGTCTTGTGATCAGAAACACAGTGCGATAGCCGCTAATGCTAACAGTGCTAATGAGTGAATGAGCTCCATATCAGTGCGCTCAATGCCGTATACTAATATAATTTCATGTTCATTTATTTTCTAATGTACTGGACTTGATTGCGGTCTTGAGGTGAAATCAAAGCCACTCATTTAGTAGCATCTTCAGCTGACAGCACATCCCTTATGTGAGTACAACAGGCTGTTTCATACCTGTCAGATTATTTAGTTTTCTTCGTGTTTTGAATATGAAATTTAACAGACCCTTTAAATGCAGGAGTTTAATCGTGTTATTGATGTATGAGGCTGAGAGGTGAGCTGGACAAGGGAATTCATTGAGTTTGATCAGGTTTCAACTTTGTTTTAGTAACCTTTGAAATCAGAGTGATTTGTTTGAGACGTCAGTTCCTGATTTTATTACTGAAGGATCCACCCTTACACATCATCAAACCATTAATAGAGTAATTATGTAATTATGTTTAATGCTCAAATGATCCTGGTAATATTTAGTTGGTATTTAGAATATATATATATATACACACACACACACACACGTTTGTGTTTAAATACATATTCATACACTAAATGTTAATTTAAATGTATATACTTAGTGAATATATGTAGTTAATTTACTGTACTTAATTTAATGTGTATATGTATTTATATATATTCATATGCACACACTATATATATATATATATATATATATGTGTGCCTTTTTTATATATTTATATACACCAAATATATTAAAATATATATATATTTTACTTATATTATACACTATATATTAACTAATATGTGGACTATATACACTAAATGTTCATTTAAATGTATAAAGCTAGTGAATATATTCAGTTAATGTAGTGTAATTAATTTATAATAATGTAAACAAACAATAATAAAGGTCCAGTTTCTGGATTGCTTTTGTTTATTAAATAACTTTTTCCCTCTCTTGATTGAGCAATAACAAGACCACTTCTTTCATGCAGCTTGTTGTTGAATTAAAGCGCTTAGAGGGGAAAAAGATGCTGATATGTTTTTCTGGACAGTCATGTGAAGTTCACTCACTTTCAGGAGAACTTAATTTGAAGTAACGCTGATGGAAAACAAATCACATGCTTACTGAGATCTTATCAGAGTAGATCAGCTGTCCTAAGGGATGATTTCTGATGTTTTTATGCAATTCTGTCTGTCGCATATTGAGATGACATGATACAGACGGATGTGTCTTGCAGATCTGGTCTAGAGACTCCCACTTTATCTGTGAATCTGTAGATGTGCCCACTTATCATGAAATAAATAGGCCAGCATCATATATCACGCTCACTTATGTCATTACCATCACGTAGATAAAGAGGCTATGCGTTTGCATGTTTGAGTCTATCGAATTGCTTCAGAAAGCTGCTGATTGTGTTGTTTGCTCACAGCAGGCTGTCTGCAGGGAAAACAACCAAACTTAACTCCAGCCGGGTGAAGGTTTTCAGGAGCATTACATAATCAGGCTTAAGGTCTCGCTCTTAAAGGGAACCAACTTTTATAAGACTTTTCCGTGCAGCCGAACCGACTTCAGATAATCAGACAGCTTGAGGTGTTTGAGATCTTTTGCTATGGGTTTTGCCTCTAATTCGGTTGTGAACGGTCTCTCCATTGGGAAAGATTTCTGAGTGTTTTCTCAGAGCCACACAGCAGAAATATGCGACAACAGCCAATCAGCGTGCACGTCACAGTACAGAGTCCATTTCCTACCGCACTTTGCGAAGCTAACTCGACACGACGACGACAAAAAAATAAATAAAAAAAATGAGTGGAAGCGGCGACGAAAGTGAAACTAACCTCGAGTTATTATCTAAAGATGATGAAATTGTGGACAAAAAAGGTAGCACGAATTCCGTTATATGGAAGTGGTTTGGCTATCTGAAAAGTGACGAGGCGCAGATTAAAACGATCTGTAAAATATGTCGTCAGTTTGTGAAAACCAAGACTGGCAACACAACCAACCTATTCCATCACCTAAAGAAGTATCACCTAAACGACCACACCGAGAGCATGAAAATGCGGGTCGATGCTACTCCGTCAACAAGCAGGGCTAGCAGCGTGGCTGTACCGAAGCAAAAATCGATCGTGTCCCCCTTACCCCCTATGAAAAGAGTTCCAAAAGGAGCAAGGACATAACCAGGGCCGTTTCTTACTTTCTAGCGAAAGAAATGATGCCCCTAAGCACAGTGGAACAAGACGGGTTTAGGAAATTAGTTAAAGTGCTTGACTGCCGGTACGAACTCCCTGGCAGAAAATACTTTTCCAAAACCGCACTGCCTCAGCTATATGAAGAGTGCTGCGAAAAGCTGGAAAAGAATCTAAGGAAAGTGAGATTTTTTGCCACTACCTCCGACCTATGGTCGAGCCGGACATCCGAGCCATATATAAGCCTCACCATTCATTACATTGACGAGGAGTGGGGTCTGCAATCAAGATGCTTGCAAACTGCATATTTTCCGGACGACCATACTGCGGAAATACTTTCTGCGGGTCTGGAGGATGCACTCGCATCTTGGGGCCTTAGCGAGGACCGCCAGGTGTGCATTACAACGGACAACGGCGCAAACATCGTCAAGGCTGTCTCACTTAAAAACTGGACCCGTCTGCAGTGTTTTGGTCACCGGCTACATCTAGCCATTGGTAAGTTAAGCATCTAAAAAATATGGGAAAAATTTATCGAGATTACATTTTTGCCATATCGCCCAGCCCTATGTAGCACACATATGTTTTCTGAGCAGAAATGCTTTCATTGGGAATGCTGGGACATATGGTGGAGATCGGGCTTGACCTCAGGAGTTTGGCAGCATTAAATCTTTGTCAAATCCATTGGCAGGAAGTTATGAAACGGAAGCTGCTCTCCAGTGTTGGGTTACACACCTTTTTCCTCTTCAGGGTTAGCTAATAGAAAAGGTTTCAGGCTTTTCAAACACTTAGAGACTGATGTAGGAGTCAGATTCCAGCTCTATATGAACCGGAATCCAGTCATTGCGTTCAAGTTTACTCATAACATTATAAATGGTGTTGCAAGCAATGGATTGAATGTTTAGCAAATGAACCATAATTGTCCATTTAGTTCTATATTTTACTGTTTAATGCTGAATTGTGTCCAGTTTTGTGATTGTCAGCCATAATTAAGGCCCAAAAAATGCCTTTTAAGATACTTTGTTTTGGCAGATTTCTTTGCAGAAAATGCATTATGAGCTCTGTCAGTAAAAAAAATGAATGCAAGGTGATTGACAAGAGAAATGTTAGTTATATACTATGTTATTTTAAAATAGAAAAATATCAAACGTTAATGTAATTAACATGCAGTATTTTATGTGTGCTGTTTATGTACATATGCTGGAATTGGATGTGACTGGAAACCACCACATTTCTCCTTTGTTAGTATAATTTCAAACAATTTGGGTCAGAAATCTCCGTTCGCACTGATAAAAGGAAACTGTGCTTTTTATATGCTGCTGTCTTGATTAGTGTTGTCACTGTACCAAAATTTCAGTATTCGGTACCGATACCAGTGAAAAGTCTTGATCATTGTATGATTTGATTTTAGGCCAAATATTCTGTCATAATAATGTGCTTGTATTCCCTCGAGAAACCCAGAGCGCTGACACATGATATTAGTATTTATTTTTAGTTCCAGTCTCTCATGTTGTTTGATTTCTGCTACTTTACTGTTTCTCTCTGTTTGTGTTTTCATCTTTTCTGTAGATGGGGTCGAGGATTTGGACTGTTGGGAACCATTTTTGGGAACGACAGTGCAGTAAACCAGCCAAACAGTGTCTATGGAATCTTGTTTTATATCCTTCAGCTGTTACTAGGTAAGAACACCATCAACCGCATTGATCTGCAGATTATGACATTTTTACAATAACAGGTTCTTTGTATGGATGCAACAGTACAGAAAGTATGGCAGATATAAATATCAATTTATGGCCAAAATCTTGATATTACAAGTCCGATGAATGGCTTTGGTCATTGTGTGCATAATTTTTTTACTGTCTATTTTGCACCAAGTTCAACTTCCATTTTATTTCCGCTTGTGATTTTCTCAAATGCTTGATTTTCTATATCGTTGCAAAATGTGAACTTTGAGACGATTTGAATTGTTATAAGCTCTGTACTAGAGCCCGACCGATATGGGTTTTTTGGGGCCGATACCGATATTAGGGAGTAAAAAAAGGCTGATATCGATATATCGGCCGATATTCTTTGTGTATATTATAGTACAGTACCAGTCAAAAGTTTGGACACTTTCCCATTCGTGTGTCCAAACATTTGACTGATACTATATATAGAATACAGTATATACATAAACAGAATATATAATATCGGCAAAACGATATATCGGTCGGGCTCTACTCTGTACAAATAAATTTACCTTGAAGATTTTGGCTTTCGACAATTATGAAAACTGATAATTGAGTTACAGTTCAGATAAAATGATTGTTTAGTAGTTTTCAGCAGGTTGTGAAAGTGCACTACAAGTTAGTTGATCTTAATTATTTTGATTTCATGCATTTTAGTTTTATTGTTTTTATATTATTTATTTAAAATATATTGAATTATTATTTGTTTTTATGTTTCTCAGTTATTATTTATATATAGAATTATATTTAAAGTTCACATAAATCTATTTATTATTTTTTTTGTTTGAAAATTCAGTAAATGGGTGATGTTAGCAAAGTACCTGAATAATGGTGTTAAATAATCCTGATCTCAATAAGCTTGATTATGATTTTTGCGTAACACAAGAACACACATGGTGTCTACAGCCTCTCAATCTACATGTACTACTGTGGGAATTGTTAAAACTGTTAGCTGATATAATTTCTGTCTCCATCTAGGTTTATTTGTGAAACATTTGATAGTTCACATTAATTTGTGCAGTGTCTGCCATTAGCCAGAGATGAATATTAACACACATTATTTCCTGAGATGGATACTGTAAGGGATGTGTGAGCGTGTCCGGTTATAGTAGGAACATTACTGTCTGTAATCTAAAGCGGTCTCACAGGCCTCTGAATTATTACCCTCACTTGTTCTTGTCTGTCATCGCTGACGGCTGAAATCTCTTAGCATTTCAGTGCGATAAGGCACAGGTCAAACATTCACAACCTTAGCTTAACCCCATGAATCTCGTGTCATGTGCGTTTCTTCTCCGGACAGCGTTTGAGTTACTGCTGTATCAGTTTCTCTTATGTTAGTCATTCCCTTTGTCTGGGTTATTACTGTTAAATAAAACTATACTAAAAACTTTTTTTCCCAATTGAAATAAAGCTAAAATAAAATATAAATATTAGATGAAAAACAAGCTAAATGAAGATTAGAAACATTGTCTTGTCAACTAAATTGAAGCACTAGAATTACTAACTGGAAAAAAAAAAAATCACTAAACGGACACTGAAATAAATATAAAGTAATCCTAAATAGAAAAATTAAAATGACAAAAACACATAAAGAGTACTAATAATTCAACTGTATTTAAAATAAAAACTGAAAATATGAAAATAAACACTAATTCAACATACTAATAAAAACTAGTATAGCATTTATAAATTATGATTTTTCTAAGTTTTTAAAAAATATATTTTTTATTATTTATTACTATTTTTAAAGTACTATATTATAGTAATTACAATATAGTAAATATAATTGGTAAAATCCCACAATTAAAACATCCTAACACATTACAGTAATGTAAATTTGGGGAGAAAATATGCTTAATTGTCATGTAAATGATGGGGATGATAGTAAAATTATCTTTTTGTTTTTGATGAAAGGTAATACAGAAATAACTACAACCTGAAATGGCATAAATCTTTAATAGTCCTGATAATTCAGCACATTACTTTCAATGCTTATTTCTGTAATGCTAATCAAATATTTTGCTTAAATGTTGAAGCATTTATAAATAATACTAGCATTTGATGTACTACTTTTATTCTGATTTAAATGAAAATTATTTTATTATTATTATTAGTAGTAGTAGTAGTAATAGAAGTAGCAGTAGTTTTGAAACTACTGTGTTACAGAAATGAGAATTTCACCTTTGGGGGAAATGTGCTTATTTGTCATGAAAATGACAAAAGAAAAAAAAATCTAAATAAAAATGTAGAGGAACTAGTCAACCTCACTAATAGGTTTGACTAGTCGACCATCCTGACCCATTCCTGCACGCATGTCTGTCTCATAATTTCCTTGCTGACTCAAGTTCTCCTGCATGTTTGGCTCTGCTGATCTGTTCTCAGGTTCATTGTGCTTCTAAAACTGGACACAGTCAAGTCTTTCTTCACACTATTGCAGCACATTTGCATAATGCTAGTGTGCAGTTCGCTCTCGGAGTGATGGACTTCTTCGCTAATTTCCTTATAGATGCGTGAATGAATGGACAGGCTGTTGACTCAGTTACTCGAATGGCTCTGGTCTTTCATAAACCTAGTGAGCTGCCTTCTAAGGTGGCAATTTAAGATGTCATTGTTGCACTTCTAATGTGATATGGCAAATAAGATCATATGGTGTCAGTCCAAAATTCTGTGTTTTTCTGGATTCAGTTTTAAGCTAAGATACTACAGACAAAACCATAGTTTTTTTTCATACACTGGTCAATTTTGAGATTTTGCTTCCATAACTTGACGTCTTTCATACTAGTGGACATCCAACGTAAACATCCAAAATACACATTTAAGTGTTTATTTCATTACACATAATAAGGTTTTTTACAATTACAATACCTATCTTTAAAAAGTGTTTTCTCTACTTCAGCTGCACTTACATACACCAAAACTTACAGCTTTAATCCTATCTATATTCTGAAGGTTGTTATAGAAGGGTTTGTTTATATATCATTCAACTGGTTTTCTTATTGAACTTTACTTATTTGCGTCTGTAGATTTTAATTCCAGTACATATCTTTAGACTGTCAGTTTGTTTCTCCACTTCAGCAGCACTTACATACACCAAACTTAACAGTTTTATTCCTATCTAAATACTGAAGGTTTTTACTGAGGGGTTTGTTTATATTTCATTCACACTGATTTATGTAACATTTTATTCCTTAAAAACATTTTTTAACTAAATGAGACCAGAATTCTGAACCTGAGTTTATACAATGTTCAGACTTCTATTCTGGAAATGTATTCAAATTAGTGCATCTTTAATTATACGATGCCTCATTTGCAAATTTAAGCATAACATTTCAGAAAAACTTGTAATGCAAAACAGTTTGTTTAATGTACTGTGATTAATCAACTGGGAAAGTATGGTGTTATCTATTAGTTAAACTTACCCTGTTCACCTTTAATGATTTAATACTTTAACAGTAATAGAACCCTATGAAATCTGTATATATATATATATATATGTGTGTGTGTATATATATGTGTATATGTATATATATATATATATATATATATATATATATATATATATATATGTGTGTGTGTATAGTATGGAACATAAAAGAAGATAATTCGAGAAACATCTCAGTATTTCTTGTTCATGCAATGAAATTCACTAGTAACCAAAACAGCTTAGTTACCAACAGTATTCAAAATACCTTCTTTTATGTGCAAAAGAAAGTAAGTCATTCAGGTTTGAAACAACATGAGGGTGAGTAAATGATGACGAATTTATTTATTTATTTTTGGTGAATATCCCTTTAATGTTTTTGTTTGTTTGTTTTTTTAATAAATGAAATGATACTCTAAAGAAGAAACTAAAAAACTACCAGCAGGTGGCGGTAAATGTCTTTGAGTCGATTCGTTCAAATGGCTGATTCATTCAGGAATTCAGTAAACAGCTTTCTCTATGAATGGGCTACTGAATCATCCTTCCATTTAATTTAGACGGGGTCTTTAAAGGCTGCTGTCTGTGCAGACCACACTAGGTTTTGGAACAGATCCCTCCTGTCTAGCCTTGAACCAATAGACACTTGAAGATGTTTTTAATTTCTGAAACCTTGCCGTATCCCTCATTTATGTTATTTATCTCCATGACCCGAATCTCAGATAGTTCTGTCCTTGTCTGCACTGTTATGTGTGTGTGATCCGCTTGTCGTGCTCTGCCCTAATGAAATTTCATGACTATGAATAGCAAGACTGTGCCAGCGTGTGTTGAATGCCCTCTGTTCTGGAGAAATGCTCCCTTTTCTGAAGGGCTCGAGTGAGTGATGAGTAGGGGAAAGGTCAAGCCTCAGATGTGCCCCGCCCCCTTACAAACCACACCCACTTTAAAATGCATAAACTCTGTCTAAAGCACCTGCCTTTTAAAGCAGCATCCTAACTGCAAGTGTAACCTGGATTTGGAACACTACATAGGCAGCATCTCTCTGTGCTATAGAAATAGAAATGGCCTGTGGCAATATAGGTGTCATTCTACAGTATTCATTGTTTTGCCATTATTCAGTGACAAGTGAATGACAAACAGTGAAGGAGTTGAGTAGGTTTTGGTTGGATTTTCTTGTTATACACTAGAAAATCTGAATTTCAGAGTGATTTATAATACGTAGTTCTAACTGTAACTGTCTAAATCTCATTTGGCTATGATTCAACAGGTAAAGAAATCTATTTTAAATAAGAAATAATATACTGGGCGTTAGGGCTGTCAAAAAAAATTCAAATTTCGAATATTCGTCGAATTTAAAATATGGAGATGCGAAACAATTCTGCTGTGGCTTTAGAGGTAATATTTTCGTTGGCAAAATTGAACAAAACGCACAATATTCTGTTTAAATTTTGCACAATATTAACTTCTTATTTACTGAACTGTTGTTAGCCTATCAGCCACTAGATGCGGCGCTGCTGCGTTGTTCAATCAAAATATAGCGTAAAAAGAGAACATAGAACATCAGAAGATCTTGTTTACATCAAAACTGAAACCAAGCATATTTTGCCATTTTCTAGAGGGACATCTATTACTGTTGCACTCGCGTCTCGCACAAAAGAGCCGCATGGTTAGGAGGCCATGTAAAATTAATTCAAGTTTAACTTTGGAAAAAAAAAACATATATCGACACTTTATGGCGGGTTTTTTCCCCATCCCACTGCATCTCATGCTTTTAAATGAAAAATGTACTCTGTGTGATTGGCTTTCCTCCCTTTGTATTAAACTATGCATACATACATGATGCTGTTTTGTTTATAGTAGTTTAAGCAACTTAATTGTAATTGGTTTATAAACATTATTTTAAACATTATGCACTTTTTTGACAGATATGCTTTGAATAAACGTGCATTAGTAATATTTTGCTCGATGCGCCCTCTTGTGGCCTCAGAAGTGAAGCCAAAAGCTTTTCTTCACCTTAACTGAAATTATGCATTTTAATTTTGATAATATTTAAGTACAAAATTCGAATTTAGTTTTTCAGCCATTTTGACAGCCCTACTGGGTGTTATAATTGAAGCAAATATAATTGATCCATAATTGCTGCATTTAAAGTTTTACTATTAGGCATATTTTACTGAACTGTCTTGCTATTAGATATTAGGCCTACTTATTAGACAACCTTAGCATTAGATATCTGTTATATTCAGAAATTTAATTAATAGATGTTTTCATAAAGGTTTCACCTGGAAAAATCTTGAAAAATATCAAATATTGAACAAAAGGATGAACAATGTTCATATAGTTGATTTTGTAATGTTGTAAGAAGTATATTGTTTATTATTATTATTGTTTGATTATTTCTGTCAAAAATATAGCTTTTGCTGATATAGCATTAAACTAATAAACTAAACATATTAAATAAAGATTTTATATTGTTCATTTTCTAATGTTACAAGAAGTATATTTTTGTTTTATTTTCATATTGTTGTATTGTGTATATTGTTATATCATTTTCTGATGGCATTAAAATAGTAATAAACTGCAAAAATGAATAAATAACATATAACAACATTAATAATAAAATGACAGACTTTATCTATTTTTTTTTAAGCTAGTTTTAATGATGTAAGAAGTATATTATGTTTGTGTGTATATATGTATATATGTGTATGTGTGTATATATATATATATATATATAGCCTAGCATTGTTTTTCTCCGCTCGCAGAAGCGCTGCAGGTGCGTGATGTGATATGATGACCATGTGAATCCTCATGTTCTGTTGTTTGCTGCTTTTTGCGAATGTTAAATTAATCCCCGGGAAACAAATGTTAGTATTTTTTAATGGGTCACAGACACGTATCCTTTCTAATTTAATTAAATTCGAATTTAAAATAATCTTGTCGGTTAACGGTTAATAATCGGTTAACGAGCGTCGGTTAGGAAAAATAA
>NW_015547640.1:252979-254622 GCF_001515605.1 Sinocyclocheilus anshuiensis
AAATTTAAGATTATTTACAGGTCTGGGGCGGGGCCAGTGCATTAACTGCATTAAAATATTTCAATCGTGTGTTTTTTTTTTTCATAACTAATTAAGTTAACGCGTTAAACTGACAGCCCTAATATACACATATATATATATATATGTGTATATTAGGGCTGTCAGTTTAACGCGTTAACTTAATTAGTTATGAAAACATAACGCGATTAAAATATTTTAACGCAGTTAACGCACTGGCCCCGCCTCCAGACCGGTACATCATCTTACATTTCATACAGCTGACTGTTGACATACATGATGCAGGGCAACAACTCCATAAATGCAGCTATGCCCTAAAATTCAAGATATTCCACTAGATGCGGCGCTGCTGCGTTGTTCAATCAAAATATAGCGTAAAAAGAGAACATCAATGCGGAGAAGATCTTGTTTACATCAAAACTGAAACCAAGCATATTTTGCCATTTTCTAGAGGGACATCTATTACTGTTGCACTCGCGTCTCGCACAAAAGAGCCGCATGGTTAGGAGGCCATGTAAAATTAATTCAAGTTTAACTTTGGAAAAAAAAAACATATATCGACACTTTATGGCGGGTTTTTTCCCCATCCCACTGCATCTCATGCTTTTAAATGAAAAATGTACTCTGTGTGATTGGCTTTCCTCCCTTTGTATTAAACTATGCATACATACATGATGCTGTTTTGTTTATAGTAGTTTAAGCAACTTAATTGTAATTGGTTTATAAACATTATTTTAAACATTATGCACTTTTTTGACAGATATGCTTTGAATAAACGTGCATTAGTAATATTTTGCTCGATGCGCCCTCTTGTGGCCTCAGAAGTGAAGCCAAAAGCTTTTCTTCACCTTAACTGAAATTATGCATTTTAATTTTGATAATATTTAAGTACAAAATTCGAATTTAGTTTTTCAGCCATTTTGACAGCCCTACTGGGTGTTATAATTGAAGCAAATATAATTGATCCATAATTGCTGCATTTAAAGTTTTACTATTAGGCATATTTTACTGAACTGTCTTGCTATTAGATATTAGGCCTACTTATTAGACAACCTTAGCATTAGATATCTGTTATATTCAGAAATTTAATTAATAGATGTTTTCATAAAGGTTTCACCTGGAAAAATCTTGAAAAATATCAAATATTGAACAAAAGGATGAACAATGTTCATATAGTTGATTTTGTAATGTTGTAAGAAGTATATTGTTTATTATTATTATTGTTTGATTATTTCTGTCAAAAATATAGCTTTTGCTGATATAGCATTAAACTAATAAACTAAACATATTAAATAAAGATTTTATATTGTTCATTTTCTAATGTTACAAGAAGTATATTTTTGTTTTATTTTCATATTGTTGTATTGTGTATATTGTTATATCATTTTCTGATGGCATTAAAATAGTAATAAACTGCAAAAATGAATAAATAACATATAACAACATTAATAATAAAATGACAGACTTTATCTATTTTTTTTTAAGCTAGTTTTAATGATGTAAGAAGTATATTATGTTTGTGTGTATATATGTATATATGTGTATGTGTGTATATATATATATATTTTTTTTTTTATATATATATTTATTTTTTATATTTTTTATATATATATATATATTTTTTT
>NW_015547640.1:254747-285942 GCF_001515605.1 Sinocyclocheilus anshuiensis
TCTTTAAAGTTGTCCAAATTAAGTTCTTAGCAATGCATATTACTAATCAAAAATTAAGTTTTAATATATTTACGGTAGAAAATTAACAAAATATCTTAACTAAAAGAGTACCATCATGTCTGAAGAGTATTCATGTATATTTGATGCAGTTGCTGCGGTAGTGAACTCTTGGCAGTGCTGTTGTTGTTCTTCAGTGCATTAACCTCTCTCGGTCTCCCTCTCTCTCTCTCTCTCTCTCTCTCTCTCTCTCTCTCTCTCTCTCTCTCTCTGTGTGTGTATGTGTGTTACATGTGTTCTTACGTACCTTCTTCACCGAATGGGGTTTGTTTCGGAACTTGAAGCACCTTGCTTCCAAACAAATGTTCATTCTGTTGTGTGTGTGTGTGTGTGTAAAACGAAACAAAAAATTAAACAAGGAAAGAAAACGCGTATCTTTAGGGGCCACAGATCACAGGTTTATTGCATTGCAAGCCAGGATTGGAAAACAGAAACACAAATCTTTGTCCGCTTTGATTTCTCGTTGGTTTTCTTTGTTCCCTGAGATGAAAATGAGGTTTGCGCTTTGATCGAGAGAGAGAGAGAGTGATCAGAAAGCACTTACGAAACAAACAGAAGAGGGTGTCCTTTCCCTGAGGAATAAAATAATGGAGAAAACAATGTGAGAAATTCTGTTTACTTGAATCCACTGGGAAAGTCGTTGCTCTTTGGGAGCAGCTGATTCCAGCGGGACTGAATTTAAGGGTTATAAAGGGTAAACACGAATGATCATGAGGCTAATGTACCACTCGCAGAGATGATTCCACAAAAACAACGGATTACTATTGAAAACAGTGTAATTTTTTTTATGTTTACAGAATTTTTTTTTTTTAATTATTGTTTTGGAAGAGGACCACTCATAAAACATGGAAGAATGTGAGCTGTATGTGTGTAGATCAGATTTGTCTGTGACTACTTTTTTTTTTATTCGTTTGTTTTGCAGTTCTGTAAATAGCTGCCGCAAAGCAATATTCCAGACTAGTTTGTGTTTTACCGGTGAAACATTAAAAAGTCCCAATCTACGGCATGTCCGTCACTTCTAATGAGTGCTTTCAACAGCGATTGTGCGGGTTATTCTTTGTGCAAGTGTTTTAGCGTCTTACTCATCCTAAGGGGGTCTTGATCTAGATTAAACGCTGCATTTGTTGTGTTGGAATTACTGTAATTGAGATGAAGCTGTAATGTTGTTAGACTCAAAAAATTATTTATTTCTCCATCAGCGCTCATAACACCAAATCGGGGTTTGGGGTTAAGGGAAATACCAAGCGAAAAATGAAAATTGCTCGCCTTCAGGCCATCCAGGATGTAGATGAGTTTGTTTCTTTATCAGATTTGGTGAAATGTAGCATTGCATCAGTGTCTCCGCAATGGATGCTCTGCAGTGAATGGGTGCCGTCAGAATGAGAGTCCAAACATCTGATAAAAACATCACAATAATCCACAGCACTCCAGTCCATCAGTTAACATCTTGTGAAGACAAAAGCTTGTGGATTATTGTGAAGTTTTATCAGCTCTTTGACGGCACCCATTCATTGCAGAGGATCCACTGCTGAGCAAGTGATGGAATGCTACATTTCTCCATGGAGAAAGAAATGTATTGTTAATAAACTCATAATTTTGTTAATTCCAACAAATTCCGATTGAAAAGATCATTTGGGATGTTTTCAGTGTGTTCCTGGAGATGTCAGACACACTAAAAAATGCTGGGTTGTTTTAACCCAACTTTGGGTCAAATATGGACTAACCCAACTGTTGGGTTAAAAATGTAACCCAACAGTTGGGTTAGTCCATATTTGACCCAAAGTTGGGTTGAAACAACCCAGCATTTTTTAGAGTGCATCTACTTTAGACTACTTTTTATTGTTGGTTTCATAAGTACACTAATGTTCCTTATAGAAGAGAGGTTTTGCCCTTTCCCAGGTTTCCATTCTTCGTGCTTGAGTTTTTAGGTTCATATTGTCATTTTGTCATGTTCATCATACTCAAAGCTACAGTTGATCATTTATGTGTTTAGTTGATTTTCACGTGAATATTTTGAGTTGCATCTACTGTACTACTGTTATGTAATTTACCCCACTTCTGTTACCCAGAAACCCCTCAACCTGCCGTCGCCTTGACCTTCCCATGAAATTACAAGCACCCACAGTTCTTGATCCCCTTCACCTCTACCTCTCAGTGTTTGTCTCGAGCGGTTTTGATGTCGACGGATGCAACAGAAAAGTCCAAACCTGCCAGTTTTAGTCCATCTTTAAGTGTGTTTGGAGTCAAAATGCATCAGATCTTTCAGTGTATGCGTTTAGATCCACAATATTACTGATAAACTGAAAAATAAAGGGTCATTGATGGTTCCTTAAAGAACCGTTAACATTCCATTCCGCTAAAGGTTCTTTATAGTCAGAAAAGGTTCTTTAAAATACAAAAAAGTTCTTCACACTAAGAAAAAACGTTATTGAAAGATTCTTTGGAGAACCAAAAATGGTTCTTCTATAGAATTCCTGCGAAAACCCCCATTTGAAACCTTTATTTTTAAGAGTTTGTTTTATATCAGTACTTGCACTGTTGTATTAGACATTGAAAGTCATTATTTTGTCCGTTCACAATTCAAACTCGATCTGAATTGACCAACTCCCCAATCCAGTATTGCATAATTTTCTAGTGATGTTGAGCTAGTTTCAGTCTTCGAATGCCCATCAGGTGTGCTTTGTGTAGATGATAGGAGCTACTGGAACATGGAAATGTGATGAGTTGTTAAAGTCAAGAGAAACGAATTGAATTGGTGTAGTGAACATGAAGCGGCGTGAATGAAAGTGAGATTGTAAGTTGGCGTCGATTGTTCAGTTGACAAAACATTGAAAAGACGTAGTTTACTGGAAAACATCAGACGTGAATCTCTAAGTTTGCCCCTCACAGTCTTGTTTTCATTCACAACAGTTTAGAAATGGTTTCTACTCGGTTGGTGACGTTTAGTTATTCCTTGACCGGTTGGTTTAATTTATTGACCTTTCTTTAGATGGTGATGCTTTTGTGAAGCACAGCTTGTGGTTGCCGTCTTTGTCTGTGTTTGTAGCGTGTTTTCAGTCAAGCTTGCGAACAAATCGAAAGGTGGTTAGAGTTTCGCAGCTCAATTCTACAGGAGTTGATGTGATCTGTACATTAGTTGCGTGTGAGTTCTGTTGGTTTTATATATTGCACACAGACTTATTATGATGCCACAAAGGTAATTTCTCCAATTAAACTCAACATGAAACAGTTTGCAACCCTTTTTACTTTGTGCAACTGGATATTTATTGTGAAAAGGATCCGATTGTGTAAATGTTTTATTAACCAATAACCTAAGCAACATGATCTTAAAAGTCGTTTTATGCGAGTATCAAGTATTACAAGAAAATTTTAATAATGTGAATTGTTAAAGAGCAGGAAGGTGTTCACTGCAAAAATGATTTTATTACTCAGTATTTTTGTCTTGTTTTCCAGTACTAATATCTGAACTTTCAAAAATCAAGATACATTTACTAAAAGCAACATGACATAAGATATTGTTTTCTGGAAAAGTGTATCAAAATTAAATGTTTTTGCTTAAAACAAGAAAAAATATCAAGTTTATTTTTCTGATCCCATTGGCAGATATTTTTCTCGTTTTAAGCAAACACTTATTTAATTTTGGTACTTTGTTCAGAAAACAAAAGACTCATTTTGCTTCTAAAGTAAATATACCTTGATTTAAGTACATCTTGCAATTAAGACAAAATACTCAGTAAGAATAATTTTTTTCCCAGTGCATTAAGAAAGTTAATAGTTGGTTTTGACGTTATGTTGACTTTAAACAAGATGACATCTAAGGCTTTGGATGTCATCCAATGTTTTATTGCATATTAAATTGATATCCAATCCAAATGACAAGGAATGACAAGATCCCCAAAAAATAATGAACAAGTGTTGCCTTCACAACGTTAAATTCATTAAAAGTGCCTTCTGTATGTCCACTGGGCTTTGGAGTTTGGAGTAACTTTGCAGCCTGATTCAAACCGGTTTGGTTAAGTCTATCCGCTTGCCTCTATATGGGCAAGTTAAGACTGGGATTGGTGACCACTGAAATACCTGCGGTGTTATTGTCTCACAACCTTTTAAAATGCAAAAACTGTAAACCTAAATCCAGATGTCTCATAAAGCAGTTTGGTTGTTCCTTCACTCATCTTGTATTATTTCTGATTAGTTTAGACTCTTAGATATTTTTTGCAAAGACCACCTCTGTCCTGAGAATCGTACAATGTGAGTTTCCGATAGCATTGTTTGTTTTTTTAGTTCTGATGTAATTATCGGGGCGTCTTGAGCCCCTGTAGATGTACAGACTGTTAACGTTCTAGCTATTTTAGTAGATGAACAGACATGAGAAACCGATGGATTGGAGATTTCATGTTTGGCCTCGTTTTTATTTCCAATCGTACCTTTTTGGGGTATTTTTGTTTGTGGAGAATAAACTGCGTTTCGGGTTGCTTCTGTATTTGCCAAATATGAGTAAAAAAAATGCTGTATTTTCTTACATGGATGAGGTGTTTGGGAAAAGGACGTCGGAGGAATTCTGTGTCTGGGAATCAGCTGGAGGAGACACTGCAGTGAACATGAACGCATGTCATTGTTGTGTGGATTTGATCTGCCATTAAAACATTCCCCCAGACCTCTCTGAGCCCTTCTGTCCTTTGACCTCATGAGAGAAACCATTGGCTATATGTGACCCTGGAGCACAAAACCAGTCATAAGGGTCAGTTTTTTTAAATTGAGATTTGTGCACCTTCTGAAAGCTGAATAAATAAGCTTTCCATTGATGTATGGTTTGTTAGGATAGAACAATATTTGGCCGAGATGCAACTATTTGAAAATCTGGAATCTGAGGGTGCAAAAAAATCTAAATATTGAGAAAATCATCTTTAAAGTTGTCCAAATGAAGTTCTTAGCAATGCATATTACTAATCTAATTTGGATATATTTACAGTATTTTGATATTTACAAAATATCTTCATGGAACATGATCTTTACTTAATGTCCTAATGATTTTTGGCATAAAAGAAAAATGTATAATTTTGACCCATACAATGTATTTTTGGCTATTGCTACAAATATCCCCCAGCGACTTAAGACTGCTTTTGTGCTGCAGGGTCAAATATTGTGTTGAGAATTGACATACGCTGTGTTTGGAATAACATACTACGGTATTACTCTTCTCACAGCACTATTTATGAAGAATGCACTATGCAGAAAAAAAAATGTTTTCAACCACTACAATATGGAAATAACTTTTATTGTACCTTCTGATTGCACTGGAAAAAGCCCCTCAGTATTTTTGTCTTGTTTTCTAGTGCAAATATCTAGATCCTTCAAATAATATATATATATATATATTGATCTAAGAAGTCTTGTTTTCTGATAAATTGATGAGAAGTTATTTTATGATTAAAACAAGAACAAATATCTGCCACTGGGCCCAGAAAAGTCAACCTTAATACAAATGCAAAAGTATATTTGTTCTTTTAAGCATAGACTCACTTCATTGTGTTCAGTTTCTCAGAAACCAAGATGTGGTCTTTTCATTTTGCATCTCAAGCAAATGTATCTTGATTCAAGGATGTTTAGACATTTGTACTGGAAATTAAGACACAAATGCACTGCATGCAACATTTAATGCCACGACTTTAAGACTTTCTGCTCCGATTTAATGTGGAAGGGTGAATTAAGACTTTTTAAGACCTGCAGAAACTGCCAAAATCAAAGACGTTTTCACACAAAACCGAATTGTGAAAATGCGAAATAATCGTTTTTTCCAAAGACGCAACATGCTGAGGTCATGTGACAACAGTGTAGCATACTAGTATTTGGAACATTTATCACTGCATACTGTTTCACATTTGAACACAACATCCAGTGTGTCAAAACTCAATTAGCAGAAATGATAAGTGCCAGTTCCAGCATTTCATTTAGTTCTACTCCAGTCTTTTTGCAGTGTTTTCTTCCGCAGCACTGTAACCAATCATATATGAATGCAACTGCAAATCAAAGGCATTTCAATTGAAATCTATTGACTAATTAGAATGTTCTGCACTGCGAAAGTGAGGTTTTTCCTGAGTAGAAATATATAAATATTCTTAAATCAAGATACATTTACTTCAGATGCTAAGTAAGCAGCCGTGTTTTCTGAGAAACCGATCAAAACTGAGTTTTTGCATAAAACAAGAACAAATATCTGCTAATGAGGTCAGAAAAAGTTTCTTTTAAGTTTATTTTTCTGGCTCAATTGGCAGATATCTCTTGATTTTTTCCCCTCTAGTCCAAGTAAGAAATAGACAGGATATCTAATGTCATTTTGGTAAATATATCTTGATTTAAGAATGTTTAGATGTTTGTACTTGGAAAACAAGACAGAAATACTGATTAAATCAATCACATTTTGCGGTGTAGTTTTGTCATGTAGCTCATTTTCTGTCAATAACTTCTTCAAAAGTTTAGTTTTCGTTCTTGCTGTGAATTTGGATATTTTGATTTTCTAATGCAATCAAGTTTTTCTAAAACAGATACATGTATAGCTTACAATATCAAGGAAGTCTATGGAACAAGATTCGCTTACATTCATTCTTCAATATTCTACAAAAGTGTCTCTTATCCTTGTGTAAGCTTACTGTCTTTATATGCTCTTAACAGTAAATATTGCATCATAAGTGATTCTGTCTCACTAATTTACCAAGTCTTGAGTTTATTCTTTTGAAGCAGTATTTTTACATCGATCACGGTGCGATGCCTCGTCTCAGACTTCATCCGTTTACGAATGAAACTTTCTTTCTAGACTTCGTTCTAAAACTAGCATGCAGTAAAGCTGTTTCCATGGTAAAAGACGCATCGCAGCACTTTGTGTAATAAAGCACATGCTGAACTAACAGCTGGAGAGTTTCTGGAAAAAGAACAAATGCTTGATTCTTTTGATGCTCCCATCAACCCGTCTTCTTCAGTAGATGCAAAGTTTAGAAAACCGCAAGTAAGCACAATAACAGCATGTTAAATGAAACAATCCCTCCAGTGAAAAAGTGCATCTCCTCTCGTCTCTCACAGCAAAATCCAGCAAAATATATTTGTTTAGAGCTGTTTTGGCTTGATCTGTGCAGATTTCTCTCCCGATTCTGACCAGAACACTTTTTCACTGGAGGAAGCGCTATTATGGATTATGAACTCGTATTTTAGTTATAAACGTCTTAATGCTGGATTTGTTTCAGCTTTGGTCTTCTCCAGATGTTAACTGATGGACTGGAGTGCTGTGGATTACTTGTGGATTATTGTGATGTTTTTATCAGCTGTTTGGACTCTCATTCTGACGGCACCCATTCACTGCAGAGCATCCATTGGTGAGACACTGATGCAATGCCACATTTCTCCAAACCTGATGAAGAAACAAACTCATCCGAATCTTGGATGGCCTGAGGGTGAGGATATTTTCATCTTTAAATGTTAACTTAAATGATCATGCTTACTACTATCTATACATCATCTTATCCTAGTCAGATGTTTGTCTGTTACCTTGACTTCTTAAGCACTTTGAGATGTTTAATCGTGTAAAGTTTGGCCTAAACACATCTGAGATGAGATGTGCTTTAAACATCCAGTGTGTGTTTCAGACAAAAGCTCTGATGACGATAACACGAGCATTAATGAGGCTCAGGTCTGATGTCGTGGAATGTTGTTTTGATGACGTCGCTGAGGAATGTCTGGAATGTCCACAAACACAAAGGATTCATTCAGTTGTTTATTATGAAGTAATTAAAGTACAGTACACTCTGCTATCGTACAAAAATCAACACACACAAACTGAGATGAAACTAAAATGAGAAATATTTTGGTCATGAAAGACTGGAGCCAATTATTACAAGATTATTAAAATTCATAGAAAATGACTGTTTAATAAAGTACTGCCAGTGAAATACACAGTGGCCTGATGGGTAACGTGGGGATGAGTAGACACCTGATTGGGTGAATCTCACGAAAGCACGTCCGGATCACATTTCACCTCAAAAAAAAAAACAAAAAAACTTAAATATTTATTTTTGTATATTTATTTTGACCTCAAATTCTTGTTGCATTAAATCTGCATGTTTTTTCCTCATTATTCTCAATGATGATTCTCATTAGATGTTTTTTTACTACTGTAATGCAATTATTTTTTAAAAATCTAAATCTGCATTAAAGTAGTATAACAAATATTACCAATAATTTACAGTTTGAATAATATAATTGTTTTTTCCTAAAATTTTTGTTGTATTAAATATGGATGTTTTTTGCAATTCTCATTATTCTCAATGATTATCCTTATTAGATTCTCAATAGATATTGCTATTACTGTAATGCAGCTATTTTTAAAATATAAATCTGCATGAAGGCAATACAACAAATATCACCATAATATAAGAATATCTGAATAATATAATTATGCCAATTATCCTTATTAGATTCTCAGTAGATATGATTACTGTTATGTAATTATTGTTATATTAAGGAACAGAAGTACAACAAATATTACCAAGATATGTAAATACTTTACAATTTAAATAAAGTGTCCAATAAAGTGGAGCTCCGTCAAGTTAATTCTTTGTCGTCTAATTTTTTATCTTAAAATCAATTATATACACCATCATTTTCGTTTCTATAACGTGTGAATATATCCTTGCATTACAGTAATGAATTTGGGGGAAAATGTGTCTTATAATAATAATGCAAAATAATGCAGTTGCTAGTCCTAAATTTTTCTTTAAACCAGAATTATCGTCGGTTTATTTCTTTTGAGGTGAAAGATGAGCCGGACACGCTCTTGCCAGGTTTCATGAGATTCGCTCATCTGAATATCATTGCAAACATTCATTCACAATATAAATCCCAGAGGCTGAACACCAGAAAAAGGAAAAAATATTCCTGTTCCAGTTTAATAGTGTTACTGTGATTTAAAAGCAATTCAAAACATGGACTTCTGCAATTAAACCGATCTAAAAAATTGAGTGTCTTTACAAAGAACAAACAGCGCATGGATTCCTCACACAATCACACCGTTAAGAACAGATCTGTGTTTCTCCCTCATAGTGTAGCACATATGTGACCCTGGAGCACAAAACCAGTCATAAGGGTCAATTTCTCGAAATCTGGAATCTGAGGGTGCAAAAAAATCTAAATATTGAGAAAATCATCTTTAAAGTTGTTCAAATGAAGTTCTTAGCAATGCATATTACTAATCAAAAATTAAGTTTTGATATATTTACGGTAGGAAATTTACAAAATATCTTCATGGAACATGATCTTTACTTAATATCCCAATGGTTTTTGGCATAAAAGAAAAATCTATAATTTTGACCCATACAATGTATTGTTGGTTATTGCTACAAATATACCCCAGCGACTTAACACTGCTTTTGTGCTCCAGGGTCACATATAAGGCACTTCCACTTGATAAACAGTCCATTCTGACCTGGTCTTCCCGCACAGGAAGCAGCTAATCCGGCTCACAGGCAGGGATACCTGGCCCAGGTGGGCAGCACACCTGTCTCATTGGCGATCCTCCAGTATCGCTCTCGCAGCAGAAACGCTCCGGATTTGGGCTGCCGCTGCCGAGTGAAGATTCCCTTCTTATTCCCAACCACTCGAGTGATAGCTGGAGACAGAGAGAGATTAATGCATGATTTATGATTTATTATAAATGTAGCATTGCATCAGTGTCTCACCAATGGATGCTCTGCAGTGAATGGGTGCCGTCAGAATGAGAGCTGATAAAAACATCACAATAATCCACACCACTCCAGTCCATCACTTACCACCTTGAGAAGCCAAAAGCTGTGTGATTTATGAGTCCGTAATTCATAATAACACTTCCTCCAGTGAAAAAGTCCATCTCCTGTTGCCTCTCACATATTTGTTTAGAGCCGTTTTGGCTTGTAAACTGTGCAGATTTCTCTCCTGATTCAGACCAGGGGCCTGTTTCATAAAACCAGTTTACCAAATAAGCCAGGCTTATTTCATTTAGTCTGACTTATTGTCACTGGATTTGGATTCATAAAGCAAATTTACCTGTCACTCATGCAACTTATGCTGAAAAACTTCAACAACTATTGGACTTTATTTTCAGTCCAAAAATAAATGTATACAGAAAATGCAACTTAAATAATAAATCAATTAAATAACAATGCAGGCTTATAGACTTATGGTTATTAGTAGAATATTAAAACATTACAATCTAAAATTGCTCTTTAAAGCGGTAAGTTAAAATCGGTAAATTAAAACTATAGAAAACAGACTACATTTTAACTAGTAAGAGAAATACACATTAACTCATTTGAGCTAGTAATTAGCACTATCTAGCTTGATTTACAGTTACTGCTATCATAAAAAAATACACTTGTATGTAATGTCACATTCAACTATTTTAGCAGAATGTATATTTTACTCAGAATTATTGCGCTCGTTTACGAAACAGACCCCTGACTACTTTTTCACTGGAGGAAGCATTATTATGGAGTATGGACTTAATGGTTTGAAGTTAAAAACATCTTGATGGATATGTTTCAGATTTTGTCTTCTCCAGATGTTCACTAATGAACTGGAGTTGTGTGGATTATTGTGATGTTTTTATCAGCTGTTTGGACTCTCATTCTGACGGCACCCATTCACTGCAGAGCAAGTGATGAAATTACACATGTCTCCAAATCTGATGAAGAAACAAACTCATCTACATCTAGGATGGCCTGAGGGTGAGCACATTTACATTTTTGCACGAACTACTCTTTTAAACTTCAAAACTATGAGTTTCATCTATTAATCAGGGCAGAAAATGTGCAAATAAAGTCTGCAGATTCCATACTGGTAACAGGATCCGTCTGACATGGTTTCATACTCTTATCTAAAGCATGCATGAGTGAACAGTGTGCTGGTTAATGTGTGCTCTGTGTTCCAGAAAAACCTGCTCCGAGCAAAAGGAAAAGGCTGCGGTCGTTTCCTACTTTGAGTTGTCATGAAGTCGGCGAAGTTCCAGATCAGTTCTCCAATCACGAACTCCTTCCTCTTCTGGTCGAACACGTTGTGGTAGTTCTGCAGGACCGTGGTTTGATACTCCTCTGTGAACATCATGGGTGGATCCTGCAGGACGAGAAACACGTGAGGCTCACTTCTTCCCACAGCTGTCAACGCTGGGTAAACAGAAAAACTTCAACAGCTGTAAATTGTTTTTGACAACTGTACTTAAAACTATTTTAAAAAACTGGTTAAAAAATAAATTTTGTATACACACACACACACTTTATTGAGTCCAATAATAATAATAATAATAAAATACATATATATATAAATATATATATACACACACCGTTCAAAAGTTTGAGATCAGTAAGACTTGTAATGTGTTTAAAGAAGTCTCTTCTGCTCATCAAGGCTGCATTTATTTGATCAAAAATACAGAAAAAAACAGTCAGCATTTATTCAAAATATCAATATTTTCTATCACTTCTTAACAATTTAACACATCCTTGCTGAATAAAATTTGTAATTTCTTTCAAAAAAAAACAAAAAAACAATTTACTGACCCCAAACTTTTGAACGGTAGTGTATATTGTTAGAAAAGATTTATATTTTAAATAAATGCTCTTCTTTTTACATTTTTATTAATCAAAGAGTCCTGAAAAAAGTATCGCAGCTTCCAAAAAAATATGAAGCAGCAACAGTTTCCAGCACTGATAATAAATCAGCATATTATACTGATTTCTGAAGATCATGTGACACTGAAGACTGGTGCACTAATGATGCTGAAAATTCAGCTGCGCATCACAGAAATACAGTAGATTTTAATGTATATTAAAACAGAAAAACGTTATTTTACATCATAACAATATTACACAATATTAAAGTTTTTCCTGTATTTTTGATCAAATAAATGCAGCCTTGATGAGCAGAAGAGACTCCGGTAAAAACATTAAAAACTGTTCTGATCCCAAACTTTTGACCTGTAGTGTGTGTGTGTGTGTTTATATATATATTTTGTTTTTTGTGTGTGTACTGAAATTTTTGACACTGTGGGGACCAGCCTGCAGTATAAAAAAAATTATATTTTATGACAAAAGACCTAATTTGTATAATTCCTAGTGGTTCAAATGTTAAAATAACACAGGCAGCACATGTAAATAAATGATGCCATCGGCGCCTGCAATTCATTCTTCCCTTGTGTATCCAGACACAGGCTAGACAGTTACTGAAACGTCCATCTAAAACGGGGTCTCGTGACGATTCGTTTCTTGTTTTAGAGTTAAAATGAAGCATTATTAATGGCATCTCACGCTGTGTAGGCCGGGCACGGCGTCCGCTCCGTACTCGCTCTGGATGATGGGTTTCTGGTATTTGCCGTACCAGTCATCAAACTGAGTGTTGAGCTGAAGACTGATGAGCTCTGTGTGACCCGGGTCATGATACCACGACAAATAGCTGTTCACGCAGATAACATCCACATACGGAGCCTGACCAGCAGAACACAGCAAATCAGCAAAAACTCCCTCTGCTATTCATACAGCTCACTTATCAAAACTAAAGCAATCTGTTCATATGCACAAAGGTTAGCCAGTTAAAACATTGCATTTAGAACATTTAGAAATCTGAAAGATACAGTATCAACAGCCTGTGTAACTGTAAAGGTCATGGCATATCTCCAGTGTTGATCTCCAACAACACACTGAAAAAAAATGTGTAGAAACAGTTTTAACTCCGAGACATTGCTAGAAATTTACACATTACATTAAATGTGAAATTTCGAAGTTCAAAGACAAATAAGTGTATCAATAATGAATATTTATATATAGGTAAAATATAAATAATTCTTAAAACAAAATATCTGATTTGCTTAATTTCTTTAGTGAATTAACAAAAAAAAAAGTAACAAGTGTATTAACAATAAATATCTAAATATATAAAAATCTAAATATTCTTCACAAAAGATGCCTAATTTAAAAGATTTGCATAATGTATAAAAAAAATAAAAAAAAAAATAAAAAAAATATATAAATATGATATAGATATATATTATGTGTCTATATTAATGTTATATCTATCTATCTATGAATACATATACCTCCAAATATACACTCAAAAATCGTTGTAGAGGCAATTTTCACTCAGAAATTGCTAGTAAATTTCACAAATAATTACAAAAAAGGCAAGTAACACATTGAATTAAACATGAAATTTAGATGAAAGACAAATAACTAATGTATTAATAATAAATATATAAAAAAATCTAAATATTCTTGACAAAAGACGCATAATTTAAAAGATTTGCATAACTTATCAAATTAAAAATATATATACAGTATATCTATAAATATGATATAGATATATATTATGTGTCTATATTAATGTTATATCTATCTATCTATGAAAATATATACCTCCAAATATACACTAAAAATTGTCGTAGAAGCAATTTTCACACAGAAATTGCTAGTATATTTCACAAATAATTACAAAAAAGGCAAGTAACACATGACATTTAGAAGATGAAAGACAAATAAAAAATGTATTACGGTAATAATAAATATCTATATATGCATAAAATATAAGTATCCTTATGACAAAAGATCTGATTTGCATAATTTTTAAGCAATTTACAAGAAATTGTATTTTCTTGTCACAGAGATTTGTTCATATAAAACACTCACTAGAATGAGACCTAAAGGGAGTACAAGTTGAAATAAGGTGTGTTCGGCATGAGGAAGCACATGTTTCATCTACTAGAGAGTGAAGTGTGCGAGTGAACACAGTTAACTGTGGGAGTAATCTAGAGTAAATTTACCCAATGACTGACTGTGTTTGAATGACGCAGATCTACTGTACTGTTGTGAAATGGTTACTTTGCAACACAGAAATTGCTCAAAAATACATGTATAAAATGTAAAAAGAGATGTCTCACCCCTAGATCTCTGGCATAGTTGCTGGCTGTGATGTACGTGACCGGCCGAGAGGAATCCAGAGATTTCGTATGAGACACCAGTTCCCTTCAGAAAAATACAATTTAAGATGTAAAAAAGATATATAAAAAAAAAAAGTACCTATTCCCAGTTGAAAAAGACACTTTTTGCCCGAAAATGTTGACTTTGCCCATCATTTATGATTACTGCCAATGGATGTCTTAATTTATTATTTAAAAAAATAATAATTATAACAATTACAGACACCACAAGTAATTTCTGGCTGATTACATATGAATTTTCATTGCCTTTTCCCAGACGTTTAAATGTTAACTTATATAAATTTTTAATTGTTACTAATTTGTATCAATTTTATTCACTGTATTTTAATTTAACAATTTATTTAATTTAATTCTTTTATTTTTTATTATTTATTTATTAACCTTAAATTACAGCTGAACGGAAATAAAAAATCAGTAAAAACAACAAAAAGCACCTAACAAAATGACTAAAACTACTAAAAATATTAATAATTACTATAACAGTATACAAATAATACTAAAAACACAACTATATAATGTAAGTCAATGACAAATAAGTCAAATCTATGTTCTGACAGAAGAAAGAGGTCAAAAACATCTGCATAAGATTTTCAACTATTATTTTATTTATTGTATTTTAATTTCATAATTATTTATTTTATTGAATGGTATTATTTAACTTAATTTGTATTAATTATTGTATTTTTCCAGGCCTGGAAACCACAATTTTAACATTTCCAGGTTTTCCATAACCACTGAAACCTAGTCAGACGTCACTGATGCAGACAGAAGGGACATTAACATCGTGACATTACGTTTAATATTACGCGATTGCTGTTCTAGTTAGCGTTAATAATTCAAACGGACGTTATTTGCACATGAATATCCCATTAAGAGCTGAAGCCGTTGAGACTCAGTGAGTTGTGTATGTATTGTTGTTTTGATGCTCAGGTATGTTAATGAGGCTCAGAGCAGGTGTTTCTACCTGAAGACATTCATTACAGCCGCTGAACAAGACCTGACATATACACACAAACCCCTCATTATGATGCATTATTACTGACAAAAACAGCTTCACATGAACACAACCACAAAAAAACTAAGATTTAATACGGCATCATAACTGATACTGTGCTACAACAACAGGAGGTCAGCGTTTAACCCGTCTTCTCCTCCTTTAGGTGTGAACATGCTGTGATCTGGACCACTGAAGCTATTAAAGGAGTCCTTCTCATTCTGTTTGACTCACTTGAAGTAGAATCCGGCGGGAGGCATTTCAGACGCCGGCTCATTGGCCACAGACCACATGACCACAGACGGGTGGTTTTTATCACGCCGGACCAGCTCCTCCATGACGGTCAGGTGATGAGCCAGAGAAACGTTCCCAAAACTGCGTCTGAGGACGACACACACACACACACACACATACACACAGATTATCTGGATCTAGATATGACAATAAAACCGCCTCAGACCAAAACACTTTCAATAGATTGAGATTACAAATGAATCAGTGCCAATTCAATACACTGAGATAATAAATACTGATAATTCATTCTTAACTGAAGTTAAATGCTAGATTTACCAATAGTTATATTAAATATTTGACATGAGTCGCATCTGACACATATTATGAGATTTTGACACATATTGAGAGGAAATGAAAGACCAAAATGTTGGTGAATATCTCTGCACACACCTCAGTAAATAAATGTTTTGTCCCATATTTAAATAATAAAATTATTAACATTATGGAAAAAAATAAATAAAAGCTAATATATAAACTAAAATGAAATCTATTTGAAATCTTTAACAAATATTAGAAATTAACAGAATTATATGCACTTTAAACAATTCCTAAAACCAAAATGGAAACAAAAAATATATATAAATTAAGAAAAAAATGAAAACTTTAAATATTAAAAAAACTAACAAAAAAAAGAAAAAGAAATGAACTGAAGTACGTTTAAATATTACTAAAAATGACTAAAATTAAAATTGAAAAAATACATTAACAATATATAAACATTAAGGAAAACTTAAACTTTTAAAAGCCAAACTAACAAAAATAAGAAATTAACTGAAATATGTAAAAATAATACAATTACTCAAACAAAAACAAAAAAAAAACTGTAAAGGTATATATTAATATTAAATTAAACCAAACATTTTAAAACAAACAAAATTACTAAAATTAAAACGGCAAATACAAAAATAAAAGCAACTTCTAAATATTAATAAATACTATAATAGCATATAAATAATACTAAAACAACACTGGTCTGAAGAAACAGTGACCTGTCAAACGAATCCTGTCAGGCATGGCATCATCTCCTACAGGTTTGTAACCTTGAAATCATTTCAGACAGACAGAATATACAAAAAGGGATGAAACGGGACACTAGACACTGTGTTTCTGTGCCACACAATAAAGGCTGAGCTGTTAGTATTTGTTGGGACGGCGTCTCACATGTCTCTGATTCCCACACCAGGACACTCGTCTATGATGACGATGCCGTGTCTGTCGGCCATCTGCAGGATCTCCTCGGCGTAGGGATAGTGACTGGGGCGGAACGAGTTCACTCCCATCCACTTCATCAGGTTAAAGTCCTTCACCACCAGAGGCCAGTCGAAGCCTTTCCCTCGGATCTGCCACACAAGGGGTTCAGTGAGGTCTGAAACAGAGTGTTTTACTCTCATAGCAGCTGCGTGAGGATCAGCGTGTGTCTGTGAACTCTGAGCAAACATCAGCTATAATAAGAGAAGTACAGGAGGATGCGGTTGTGTGGTAGAGCGGTCCAGTTAATATCAGCTGCTTTTACCACAATCACGCTCTTAAAGCGACAGTTTCAACATTCTGTCAGCATTTGCTCTGTAATCTTGTCGTTTCAAACCCATATGACTTGATGTTAACACTGAGCTTAATGATAAAATAAAAGGAGACAATATAAAGTTCATCCAAGACATCGAACATCCAAGTTTAAAACATGTTTAGTACTTAAAGCACAACCAAGTTTAAGTACTAAAATGACTAAAATTAAAATTGAAATAAATCAGTTAAAGATAATTTTATTTTTCCCCCTCAAGAAAAGGAATAAAAATGACCAAATCACATAACAAAAATACTCAAAATATTAATAAATATAAAAGAAGGGCATGTGCATATTTATTCAGTCGCATTCAGATCAGAATTAGAAATGTTGCCTGAAATAAAATAAGTTTAAGTACTCAAATTGCAAAAACTAAATCTGATATAAAATAAATTAAAGCTAAAATGAAACACACACACACACACACACAAAAACGACGAAAGCATATAACAACATTACCTAAATTTAAAGTAAAATGAAAATAAATAAAAACAAATGCATACAATAAAAGCTCAAAATATTAATATAGAAGAAAAGAGAGAATTAGAAAAAAATGGAAGTTCTAAAATTACTAAAACTAAATCAAAAATAAAATAAATTAAATTCAAATAAAAAAAGAATAAAAATGAAAAAAAAAAAAACAAAGCTTAAACTAAAATGAAAAGGAAAACTGATAATACATCATATAAAAGCTCAAAATATTATTATTAATAATAATAAAAGGAAATAATGTGCATGTTCATTCTTTTTTTCTTTTGCATTGTAATCGGAATTAGAATAAATTAAAATTAATAATTAGCAACTAATTAAAATAAAATAAGTTTATGTACTAAAATTACTGAAATTAAAATAAATTAAAGATGAATTAAAATGCAAAAAAAGAGAAAAAGAATAAGCAACAGTTACTAAAACAGAAAGTAAAATTTAAAAGGAAAACTGATTATACATAAAATAAATATTAATAATATAATCAAAATATTAATAAAAGTAATAATAATAAAAGAAAACCGTGTCCATGTGCATTCATTTTTTTTTGGCATTGTAATCGTAATTAGAATAAATTAGAAATGTTGCCTTGGCAACCAATTGAAATCAGTTTAAGTACTAAAATTACTAAAACTCGAATTAAAATGAAAATGAAAATTTAAAATACATAAAACAAAAAATATAATATAAAAGAAAAGACCATGTGTGTATTCATTAAGGCACACAAGAGTCAATGCATTTCTTGACTGAGATTTCAGAGCTCTGATTATCGATTTTCAATGCATAACGTTTCAGTCTGCTCCGCACGCAAAGCTATCATATGATTTCAGACGACTCCGAATATAATGCATGAGTCTTATGAACTACTTTATGAGTCTTTATGGTGTCTTTTTGTCATTTTTGGAGCTTGTAAGCATCCAAACCTCAATTACTTGGAAAAGAGCAGCTTAAACTTTAAAAGCTTTGGATAGAAGCGTCTGCAATAATATTTTCTAGGTATCAGTCAGTGGTCAGTGTTGTGTCTGGTGTCACTCACGTCTGCGTCCTCGTGTTTGTTGACCCCGTGGAAGTAAAACGGCTTGTTGTTGATGAGAAACTGTGTGCTGGTGACTTTAACGGTACGAATTCCCACAGCAAGAGTGTAAACATCCGTCTGTCCGTCCTCTGCTGTCGCCTGAACCTACAAAACCAGATCAGACAAGATTTCATGGGTTTTAACAGCATACAGCAATATTCATCTACATATTCAGTATTTTAAACTGAAAAATTTGAATGCATGAAAAATGCCTTGCAGAAACATCTGTTAATATTTTGGATTAATGCTGCAAACAAGCTTATGTATTGAATCTATAATAACTAAAAAAAAAAAAAAATTGTTATTTGAAATATTAACTTTTAACGTTTTCATTTAGTTCTCCTTATTAACATAAGTAAAACTCAATAAATTAACTAAAAATTATATAGGCATATTAAGAAAAAAACAAACTTAATAAAAATGACATACTATAACAAAATTGAAAATTAAAACAGAAAATATAAAAATAAAACTAATTCAGTTTATTAATAAAACCTATAATAGCTTCTCAGTGATACTAAAATATCACACAGAAATTAATCTAATTTTCCTTTAGTTTACAAAAGATTTATTTAATAGAATTTAAAATAAATTCACACAGTTTGAACCAGGGATAATATAGTTATTAAATTTATAGTTATTACATTTTTGTTATTTGAAATAAAATAAAATATCGACTTATTTTTTCCTCTAGTTTAACTAAAAAAATAAAAAAATTGTTATTTGAAATATTAACTTTTAACGTTTTCATTTAGTTCTCCTTATTAACATAACTAAAACTCAAAAAAATAACTAAAAATTATATAGGCATATTAAGAAAAAAACAAACTTAATAAAAATGACATACTATAACAAAATTGAAAATTAAAACAGAAAATATAAAAATAAAACTAATTCAGTTTATTAATAAAACCTATAATAGCTTCTCAGTGATACTAAAATATCACACAGAAATTAATCTAATTTTCCTTTAGTTTACAAAAGATTTATTTAATAGAATTTAAAATAAATTCACACAGTTTGAACCAGGGATAATATAGTTATTAAATTTATAGTTATTACATTTTTGTTATTTGAAATAAAATAAAATATCGACTTATTTTTTCCTCTAGTTTCTAATGCAACATTTCTCATTTTCATTTAGGTTACCTTTACGTACTAAAATAACTGAAAACTCAAACTGAAATAAAAATAAATAAAAGCTATATAATAAAATCTATAAATAAAACTAATAAAAATAAACACACACACACAAAAAAAAAAAAAAAATTACTAAAACTTTAAGAAAATTTTAAATTAATTTTTTTTTTTTTCTAATTTTACTAATTCAGATTATTAATAAAAACTATAATAGTATCTTAATGATCCTAAAATAACACCGGTTTGAACTGACTCACAAAAATGAATCTCTAAACTTGGTAACACTTTACAATAAGGTTTCATTTGTTAACATTACATAACTACATTAGTTAAGATAAATACTTCTAGGCAAGGCAAGGCAAGTTTATTTATATAGCACATTTCGTACACAATGGTAATTCAAAGTGCTTTACATAAAAGGAAGTAAAATCATCATTAAAAAAAAATTATAATAAAATTTTAAAAAATCACAAAAATAAAACAAGGAATTTAAAAACTTTGAAAATGATTTAAAATGAATTTAAGACAGTTAAAAATAGAAAATGGTTATACATAAAATACAGTGCAATCAGTTCGGACATCGCACAGTGCTCATTCAATAAATGCACAGCTAAACAGATGAGTTTTGAGTCTAGATTTAAATGCGACTAATGTTTTAGCACATCTGATCTCTTAGATAAATACTTCTAGGCAAGGCAAGGCAAGTTTATTTATATAGCACATTTCGTACACAATGGTAATTCAAAGTGCTTTACATAAAAGGAAGTAAAATCTTCATTAAAAAAAAATTATAATAAAATTTAAAAAAATCACAAAAATAAAACAAGGAATTTAAAAACTTTGAAAATGATTTAAAATGAATTTAAGACAGTTAAAAATAGAAAATGATTATACATAAAATACAGTGCAATCATTTCGCTCATTCAATAAATGCACAGCTAAACAGATGAGTTTTGAGTCTAGATTTAAATGCGACTAATGTTTTAGCACATCTGATCTCTTCTGGAAGCTGGTTCCAGCTGCGGGCGGCATAATAACTAAAAATGGATTCCCCTTGTTTTGTGTGAACCATTTCTAACTGACTCGATCCTAATGATCTGAGATGTCTGTTAGGTCTATATTCAGTGAGCATATCTGCAATGCATTTAATGTCAATTCTAAAGCATTTACATGTCCTATGGAAACTGTTCTCGACACTGACCTCCATGGAGTAAAGGTAAGCTGGGTTTTCGTGCATCAGATACGGCCACCACAGGTTGACGTCTGTGACTTTGAGGACTCCTCTGGAGCCGTCGGCCGAAGCCACACATCTGCCGTCTTGAGCCGAGAGCGTGACTTTCACAGCGGGTTTAGAGCTGCCCAACACAGACACGTTAAAACTGACCAGCCCTAAAACACAGGATCGGATGAGTCAATGCACATTTATACAGGCAGCATCTGTAGGCCTAAAGTAATCACAGAAAATAATGTCACTCCGACAAAGTAAAATAACTAGAACACAGTCAGAAGAAGCAATGCACAATATGAATGATTTAAATGCAATATTATGCTAAACATGCATTTCATAATAAAGTTGGTGGACTACTTTGACAACAGCCTTTCAATACAATACAACTTTAAATTTCTCTTTGAGAAGCCAGCAATATAAAAGATGCTAAAAACAACATAGGACATACAGACAATCAATAAATACATAAATACATTCAGTTTTTCTGATCTGAACATTTAGTACCTTTCTTAATCAACACAATATAGGATTTTTTCCACATAAAAAAGAACAAAACCTAGACTGTAAAAAAATATTTTTCAAAGCTTATTGGATTATTGGAGTATGTTTTATAAGAAAATACTATTTTAGTCGTTCTATTTCACAATTTCACTTTGATTCAATGTGTTTCTTTTTAATTATTTGTGAAATTTACCAGCATTTACGGAGTTAAAAATACCAGTTTTGTGTACTAGGAAAGTTCATGAAGCAACACAAAAATGCATATATATAAAAAAATCCCAAAATTATAACTCTGAAGGAAGGCCAGTTCACTCAGCAACAATGTTGTTATTTCTTGCGCTCAAATAGCATTTAAAGTGTATATTTCTGGTTTCAATGAAAACTTGCAATCAAGTTTCAATTGTCCAAGCCTGCTGTTTTGTTACACATAAGGTGTATAACGACACGTTTCGGGGGTGCTTACCGATGTTATCAGAGAACGTCGTCTCCACTGTGATGTCATCAATGTGCGCCTTCGGTGTGGTGTACACAAGGACCGATCGGTGTATTCCAGCGTAGTTGAAGAAATCAAAGTTAGTGTTCTGAACGAAGTAGCCAGCGGGGTATCTGAGAGGAAAAGAAGATGGTAAACACATGAAATGTGACCCTGGAGCACAAAACCAATCATAAGGGTCAATTTTTCAAAATTGAGGTTTATAAATCATCTGAAAGCTGAATATATAGCTTTCCATTGATGTCTGGTTTGTTAGGATAGGACAATATTTGGCTGAGATACAACTATTTGAAAATCTGGAATCTGAGGGTGCAAAAAAATCATTTACATTATATCTTATTACAGTATAAATTACATTTTTTAAGATGGGTTTCCTCGCAGGAGAATGATGATATTTGGGGGTCTGTAGCATCTAAAGTATTGAAAACTCCTTTGTTAACCTGACCCACTTTCCTTGATTTTATGGCACTATATCTGACCTGCTGCGATCGTTCATGTACTGGATGGTTCCCGGTGGAAGCGTCTCAAGAGTCAAAGTGTTGTTGACAGCGATGGTGATTCGACACGCACTCCCGCTCGTCTGCCGCAGAACGCCGCTGATGTCCGCCTCAAACGGGAGATGACCGCCCACGTGCTCGGCCACCTTGACCCCGTTCACCCACTGCGAGATGCACACATCACAGATCCTGAGACTGTGACTAATCATGAGTCAAAGACAACCATCTGCATCCCACAGACTTACAAGTACTGAGTAATAGTGAGCGCTTCCCACTCGGAGCACGATCCGCGTTCCCCGGTCCTGGATCCAGCGCGCCGGCACCCATACGTCCTTCTCATACCACACCCAGCCAATGAAATCCCGGATTTTGGCATCTTGTGTGATGTCATTGAAACTGGACGGCACCGGCATGTCAATAACAGGCCCCGTCTAGAATAAAAATCACAATCACAAAAATTGCATAGCAATTTTAGCACCTAAAATTGCATATTAAGCATGCAGTTGTTCATATTTTGCATTTTAAGTGTGTACTTAAAATGCTAAATATGAACAACTGCATGCTTAATATGCAATATTATCATGCAATTATATAAGTTGGCTGACTTTGACAATAGTCTCTAATTAAACTGGCACCGTTTCTGGGAATATACAACATTTTATTCTGATTACAGCATTTGGTTCTCTTCTTAATAAAGAGGATGTTACATCTCAAGAAACCTTACAAAACACACATATTGCACGTCAGTTTATTGTGCAAAAAGAGCAAAAGAAGACAACTGATCAGGGAATGAATCCAAAGGATTATGCTTAAATAAATAATAAGACGCTAGACTGAAATAACTAGGTAAATGTAATTAATAATAATTGTCTTAATTAATAATATGGTACGTAATCGTAACAGTACAGTATTATAGTAAGTAGAAAACAAATGTAATGTAGTATTTGGAGTGATGGGAGTCCATGGGAATTATTACAGAAAACCAGTGTAAAAAATGTAAAAATAAATAAGACTAGATTCAATTAAATTAATTTAATTAACATAAAATGTAAAAATAATAATAATATGATACACAACCATAACGCAATAAGGTAGTGTTATGGGAGTGCCTAGTGTTCATGGAAAATATTAGAGAAAAACTGTCAAATAAAATGTACAAAATTAAATAAACAAACAAATAAGGTACAAGAATAACTACATTTAACTCAAATCATTAAAAAAAATAATTTAAATAATTAAAAAAAATATTTCAATAAGTAAATAAATAATATGGTACAAACCCCTAACAGTGCAGTACTATATAGTAAGCAGAAAACAAAAATGATAATGTAGCATTGTGGGAGTGCCTAGCAGTTCACAAAAAATATGAAGAGAAAAATTATGTAAAAAAACCAAACCAAACCAAAAAATTATACATCAATAAACTTAAAAAAGAAATAAGACACTAGATTTAACTAACTACATACATGTAGTATTATTTTTTTTAATGCATTTATTTATTATTATTAATTTTTTTTGCATTTATTTTCAATTGAGTTTGGGGGTCCGTGGCATCCATAAAAGACTGAAAACCCTTGCATCTTACAAACTAATTGTATTTCCATATACAGTGGGGTCTAAAGGTCTGAGATTGTATTTAAAACTGAGAGTAGACAGAAAAACACTAGGATTAAAACGATTAGAAGTTACTAAACAAAGTGAATAGTTTCTGAGAAGCTCTTTGGAACATCTCAAATTCGACTTTTTACTCTGATAATTGTGTTGATTTGTATTAGTTTGTAAACGCGTAATGTTAGCACTCTGACTAGCGGCTTCAGATGTCACGTGACCTCCGCCAGAGGCTTCCGGTACCACTGCTGCTCAAAGCCGCGGCTCCGCTCCGGAGACAGATCCGCTCTGAAGCTCCACAGGCCGCTCGCGTCTTTCACTTCTCTGGAGGGAGACTCTGTGGGAAACAGCATCCCGCCCTGCAGCGCCTGGCACACACTGCACAGAGCGGCCAGAAACACGCGTTTCGCCGCTCGCTCCGCTCCGCTTGAGCCCATCACGCGCTGCTCTCTCGACGGTTTGTTTACACTGAAGCACTTCCGCTGCGCGCGTGACGTCACGACGCTTCCTCATCCGCACAAACACGTCAACAATAATAATCATTTGAACACTACCTCAAACTAAAATATTTTTTTTAATTAACCATGAATAAAAAAAGACTTATTTATATAAGTATTATCCTTGCAATTACTGTTCTATCTTGTAAATATATTTAATTGTTATATTGACATATTGTACGTTTTGTGCTTCACGTGCAGAAACATGCTTTCATTTAATTATGTTGGAGTTGTTTTTGGTCAGATTTTTGTTCGTTCATTAAGGCTCACATCACGCCCAGCCGCCAACTGTTTTGAAAATGTTTCATTCGGGTTTTCACCTTGTTTGACATGTTTTATGGAATATATTTTTTTTAATTAATCTGCTACTTCTATTAGCTAACTCTATTAAGTATAGATAATTGTAAATGTAGGGGGGAAAAATTATTTTAAAAGCATCAGTTCAGCAATATCTAAAACAATGTTATGCTTAAAAAATAAGAAAGCTGTAAAATGTAAAGTAACTTTATTTTTATCACTTGATTTTAATATTATAATTAATTATATTTTTGTTGTACCCTGTCTGTATTTGTAATTCTTTAAAATCAGTCCCTTCAAAAACAGTCAACAATAATAATAATAATGATGATGATAATAATAATTGTAAATAATATTATAAATTATTTTACCATGCATTTTATTTACACTAGGCCTATATGTTATAGGCTATATCGTGGGCTATTCTATGTTATATGTTTATGGAAACAGAAGGACGAAAATAGTGTTTAGACATCAAGGATTTTAGAGAAGCCTGTATAATATCAAATAAATAATACTCCACAGATCCAAAAATGTAAATAACCTAAAAAAGTCAAACTGACCCGTATGTAATATAAAATACGAAAGTGCAGGTGTAGTTTCAACCACGAGGGGGAGACAACACATCACTCAAGATTCACTTCAGCATCTATATGATATATTTGCATACGCGCACACAGATAATGAGTCCTAATGGATACTGTGGCTACAGAGACCCGTATGCACCTACAATAAAACTAACAGCTGTAACTACGTGTGTTTACAGTCTCTCAGGTGAGACAGAAATCAACCAGATGAGATCACCTGCATCTGGAAAAATACTTAACCTATCAAAATCTGCTCAGATTGGAGCGCAGGTGTTTGTGTTGAGATTACAGTCGCCTCTCTACCGCCCCCTGCAGCGCTGGAGGAAGCAGGATTTACCTCAGGTGGACAGGTGAAGGAACACGTCAACAATAATCATTTGAACACTACCCCAACTAAAATATTTTTTTTAATTAACCATGAATAAAAAAAGACTTATTTATATAAGTATTATCCTTGCAATTACTGTTCTATCTTGTAAATATATTTAATTGTTATATTGACATATTGTACGTTTTGTGCTTCACGTGCAGAAACATGCTTTCATTTAATTATGTTGGAGTTGTTTTTGGTCAGATTTTTGTTCGTTCATTAAGGCTCACATCACGCCCAGCCGCCAACTGTTTTGAAAATGTTTCATTCGGGTTTTCACCTTGTTTGACATGTTTTATGGAATATATTTTTTTTAATTAATCTGCTACTTCTATTAGCTAACTCTATTAAGTATAGATAATTGTAAATGTAGGGGGGAAAAATTATTTTAAAAGCATCAGTTCAGCAATATCTAAAACAATGTTATGCTTAAAAAATAAGAAAGCTGTAAAATGTAAAGTAACTTTATTTTTATCACTTGATTTTAATATTATAATTAATTATATTTTTGTTGTACCCTGTCTGTATTTGTAATTCTTTAAAATCAGTCCCTTCAAAAACAGTCAACAATAATAATAATAATGATGATGATAATAATAATTGTAAATAATATTATAAATTATTTTACCATGCATTTTATTTACACTAGGCCTATATGTTATAGGCTATATCGTGGGCTATTCTATGTTATATGTTTATGGAAACAGAAGGACGAAAATAGTGTTTAGACATCAAGGATTTTAGAGAAGCCTGTATAATATCAAATAAATAATACTCCACAGATCCAAAAATGTAAATAACCTAAAAAAGTCAAACTGACCCGTATGTAATATAAAATACGAAAGTGCAGGTGTAGTTTCAACCACGAGGGGGAGACAACACATCACTCAAGATTCACTTCAGCATCTATATGATATATTTGCATACGCGCACACAGATAATGAGTCCTAATGGATACTGTGGCTACAGAGACCCGTATGCACCTACAATAAAACTAACAGCTGTAACTACGTGTGTTTACAGTCTCTCAGGTGAGACAGAAATCAACCAGATGAGATCACCTGCATCTGGAAAAATACTTAACCTATCAAAATCTGCTCAGATTGGAGCGCAGGTGTTTGTGTTGAGATTACAGTCGCCTCTCTACCGCCCCCTGCAGCGCTGGAGGAAGCAGGATTTACCTCAGGTGGACAGGTGAAGGTCTCTGGAAAAGTTTGAGGTAAGTTCTTCTTAAATATGGGTTTATTAAATCGGTTGAACTGCAAAATCGCAGCATGAACGGCTCCAGACAGTGCCAAATTTGGATAATAAAATAGGCTACCTAAAAGTGCAAGCAGTACAGAAATAAAACAAATATTGCGAAATATCAGAATATCAAATAAAGCACTCATTTTTCTCTTTGTGTTCCCTTTGAGGTGCTCAGGTGTGTTCTAAATGTGGATACATTTGTGTTTTTGGCCATGCAAATGCATGTCTTGCATCTGTAGTTTTGTAGTTATTGTTTCTGAAGCAGAGTTTTAAAAAAGATAAGGCACATTTAATACGAAATGGTGATTCAGAGTGTTTTGCATAAAAAAGGATTGAAAAATAATCAAAACCTATGCATAAGAAATAAATACAAACAATAATAAATGAAGATCCTGCAGTGCTCATAATCTTGATACCGTGATCTCCCTTGATTTGAATAAATATGTAGTAGGCTTTTAAACATGGTATATGCAGACGTATTATATTATTGTTTTCTTGTGTGGTAGGCTAAATCTCACTCCACATGCCTTTAACCTGAAAACTGTGCAAACAATAATCGCACTCACATTGGACCAAGAACACACAAATGCAGAGATGGGACTTTGTCTCTTCGTTTCAGAGGTCCAACATATTCACTGATACAGTATAAAAAGTTAAACCGTGGTACAGTACAGACAGATTCAGATCATGTCATGAGAATGTTTCTAATAAGATGCAATGTAAACAGGACAATGAAGTGCGCTTGAGGATGTTTTTAAGCAACTTGAACAAGCTGTTCTTTAATCAGGATGTTAGTGGTCTGAGGCGTCTTTATCTCCTGTAAGTGGACAATATTTTCAATATATTTGTCAAAAGTACGATTTATTTCTTTGGAGCGAGTTTCAGTTACATTCTGTTAAATTCCTTCAGTTTTCTGCTCATCAAGTTGCTTGTTCAGTTATGGTCACATCTTCTGAAATACTGAGTAAACAATTAAAATGAGCCATCATGTCATGGACAAATCCAGCATTAATTTCCTGTCGTGTTTTCCCAGCAGCGCTCTGTAAAAACAGTCCCTCTCATTATGATTGACTCAAGGGGTCAATTTCAAAACACGTTATACCATACTAGTCCCTTTTATTTATTCGGTTGCTTCTTAAAACACACATTTCCAGCTTTCTGTTTTGGTTGTTTATGGTATTAGAGTGCCTTGGAGTTAGGCTATAAGTTGCAGTCCAAAGAGCACAGATTTATGGACTGCATACCCCAGTAAAAAAATTTTTTGCATATTTTTTATTTAGGTAACTGCACATTTTTATCGCATAATTTTGTATGCCTTGTATGTATCTCACTATTCAGATTTTCTTCTTTTCGCAATTCAGATTAGTCAAGTTTAGGCTATATCTCTTAATTCTGATGAAAAAAATAGATAAAATGTTGCATTTACCTCTTAAATGTTTTTAATTTCATGTCAGAACCGATTTTAATTTGTCATGTAATACAGAATATATTTGTCATGTGCAAAAACATCATTCGGAGGTTCTCCACATAAACATTGTGTAATTAAAATGGCATTAGAGCACATTTACTTGATAGCCATAGGGTGAAACAGGGTTAGGGAGTACATTCTGGATTTAGGAGAATTCCCAGATCTTCACCCCCACTGCCTTTTGCTGTTATTAAAACTACGTAACCATCTAAGTGCTTGAAACACTCATTTTTGCCTTGCAGGCTGGCCTTACTTTGTGACCCAGTTTCTGTTTGGAAAACCTACTTGGACTGAAGTTGTTTGTGAAGTTTGAAAGTTCTGAACATCAATGTTCGGTCAAAAACATGAGGTCGGTCAGTTGCTGACAGAACAGTTTGAGATTATACATTTGATTTTAGTTTATTATAGACTTACATTTTCACAGTCAAACGAATTTGATTCTTTTATTTACATGCAAACATAACTGTATTAATTTAGCAGATGGTTTTATCCAAACGTTAAAACAAAGCAATTCCTCCAGATCAGACATAAATAGCCGTATATCGCCTTCCATACTTGAAGTCAATTGGCATGAAATTGATTTATTTTCTTTATTACTGTTAGTGTTTGCATCAGCTATTGACTTTTTCCAGCAGGCAGATTTCAGTATTGTTTTCCAAGGCTTCATTTGCATATAAAAACCCAGAGGTGAATTTACAGCAGGTCTTAAACGATCATTGATTTTTTGGGTGGCTTTTGAACTTCCTGACAAAGATTTTATTACCTGTTATAAAATAGGAAAACAGCTGAATTGGCCTTCAGTGTTTTTGGTAGATTTTATATTCCATAAAGTGTTTCATTTACTTCGCCAGACCTTGTTTTGGCTGGTCAGATGACAAATCTGTTCCATCATAAGAGCAGAGATATCGCTGCTTGATCTGTGCAGATTTCTCTCCTGATTCAGACCAGAACACTTTTTCACTGGAAGAAGCGTTATTATGGATTATGGACTATTATAATAATCTATATTTAACTATTTTAGTTAAAAACGTCTTAATGATGGATTTGTTTTTTACAAACACACAGCTTTTGTCTTCTCCAGATGTGAACCGATGGACTGGAGTGGTGTGGATTACTTGTGGATTATTGTGATGTTTTTATCAGCTGTTTGGACTCTCATTCTGACGGCACCCATTCACTGCAGAGCATCCACTTATTATTTCTTTCGAACAATCATCTGTCTTTCTGCATTTGCTCAGATGCATCTCTACAGCATCCTGTTTTTCTACATTGTTAAATTTTATATTGTGTAAACACGTGTTTCTTATCACATCTTCCGCCTGGACGTTTATGAGACCAGGAAGAGAAATCCATTTCCTTCAGATTTCTATACATCCTTCTAGGAAGATCCTAAAGTCCTTGTCTTTTGTCTGTCTGCGTGCTGCTGTGAGTCTGTGCCGTGTCTGTTCTCTGTGACAACGTGCTGCTTCTTTTGGACACGTTTGTTGACTTAATCACTTGAAACTCTCTCAGATTTGACTGATGCAGAATGACAGAGTGTGTGAGTGTGTGTGTGTGTGTGTGTGTGTGTGTGTGTGTAGAGTGTGTGTGTGTGTGTGTGTGGATTGACGTAATGAGGGTTGCTTGCGACAGCGATCTGTCTCTGAGATGACATAAAATCAGAGATGAGGATAAAGTGAAGTGCTTCTTGACGCCTGTCATCGAATCTCAAACGCTCACTTGTGTCTGAGTCACAGAAGATTAAAACCTCAGCTGGTTCTTCACTCATGCTGCATACTTTATTTTTTAATTTATTAAAAAAAATAAAAAAATTATTTATTTATTAATTCAAACTAGAAATATATCAAAATAAAAGGGCTTTTTTTTATATGCGTGTGGAATAAAATATTTGCTCTGTTTAACCTTTTTTGGACAAAGTAATTAAATTCAAAATTACATGAAAGCCTGGAGCCTCATTGATGAAAAACAAGCAGAATGAATCATTCATAAAGTCATTCTTACATAAATTTACGTTGCATTATTCATTCTTCTTGTTTTGTGAATGAGATCTTTGATTTTGAGGTTGATTTTTTAGAGCTCAGTGATAGTGATTTTCTCATTGGTTGCTAGGATGTTGCTAGGTTTTTCTGAATGGTTGCCATATGGTTGCTCTGGTTCAGATTGTTCAGGTTCTGGGTTGTTGCTAGATGCATGTTTAATAACGACCCAATCCCAAATGAAAGCAGAATGAATTTGTGTGTGAATAATGATAAAATCATTCTTGCATAAAATGCTGCATCATTTACTTTGCATTCGTGGCGGGCGATATGGCAAAAAAAAAAAAATCTCGATTTTTTTCATTTTTTTTTTCAGAACATTTGACCGATTCTTGATTTTTACCAGTTTTAATGGCACAATTTTTGAATGGCACCTAGCGATACATTCTGCTTATGGTCCTTCACAGATGTTGCTAGGGTTTTGTTATGTGGTTTCTAGGGTCTTCTGGGTTGTTGTTGCTAGGTGCTTTTTAGTGGCCCAAGTCAAAAGAGTCCTGAAGCAGCACTTCACAGACAAAACCAGAACAATCAGTAGTCAATTCTCAGCCCCACACACACAGGACTTCAAACCAACCACACCCACTGCAAAAACTCCCATCTTCTCCTTCTGTCCCCTCACGACAGCTGAAAATTAATCTCTTTCGAAGCTACTTGAATTCATCATAAAAAAAAAACAAAACAAAACAAAAAAAAAATTCTCTCTCTTTATTTATTCCTTCTCTTTCTAGCTTGTACTTATTTGAACAATGTCTAGAA
>NW_015547640.1:285980-292594 GCF_001515605.1 Sinocyclocheilus anshuiensis
CTTTAAGAAGAATCGCTTTATGTATCCCCCAATTGTAAGTCGCTTTGGATAAAAGCGTCTGCTAAATGACTAAATGTAAATGTAAATGTAATATTATAATGCTCAGGAGATATAAATGGTAGCCAGGGAGTTGCTATGCAGTTGAAAGTTTTTAGAATGTGGTTGCTAAGGTTTTTTGAATGGTTTTCAAAATGTTGCCATTTGATTGCTATAGAATTTTGAGTGATTTGCTACATGATTTCTAGAGTGTTATTGATCTAGCTGGTTGCTAGGGTTTTGCTATGTGGTTGCTAGGGTCTTCTGGGTTGTTGCTAGGTGCTTTTTTAATGACAGCACTCATAATAAGGTTTTCATTAACGAACGACCTTGTTCTGCACACTTGGTTCTGTCTCAGTCTGATGTGTCAGTAGTGACTGATGATCTGCTCAAGGAAAGGAAGTCGTTGGAGGTTTTTTTTGGCGCGTGTGTCCCATTAAGCCCGAGTGTCCTGGCATCAGTGCCAGCATGCTGACGCATCATGCGCTGCTTTACTCCGATCATCAGCACACTTGAGTCAGATCCGGCGAGCGCTGGCACTGCAAATGATACAAGAACTCGATATGAAACATTTCTCATGCCCAGCTTTTTTTACCTGTACAGTTACAAAAAAGGCCTGATTACTGATCCGCATCCTGGTGGAAATGCACAGGGAGAGCGAACGCCCAGCGAGACTCCAGCTGGTGGCAGATTGTGTGTGTAGGCGCTGTTGTGACAGAAGGAAACGATCTCTTAAGGCCAGTAGTGGCACCTGTGCTTTGCCAGAGCTGCGTGCCAACAGCCCTGCTGCCGTCGTTTCGTTCTCTAAGTCTCTGTCCCTGGGAAATAATGGTGACACACTTGAAAGACCCCATGAAATCAAAAAGCAAGTTTTGTGGCTTTTAGTCCATGTGTGTGTGTAAGTTTCTTACTTTGCATATATTCAAAAATTTATTCATTGAAATTATGTAGAATTTGCATGAATCTATTGATTGTTAAAATAATTAAATTTATGGTTTTTAAATGGTTTGATGTAAAACAAGCAAGATTCAATTAGTTAAAATTATGCAAGTAAACGGTAAAAGCATCAGTGTTTCTGATTAATGAGCCGTGATGCTCTCATTCAGTTCTGACGCTTCCTGAGCCTGTGCTGTCTAGGGTTAGTATACTTAACTAAAACTAAAAACTAAAAGAAATTGAAGCTTATTTTTTGCCAAAGATTAATTGCTGCTTTTTATCTCACAATTTGGACTTTTTTTGATGCAACTCAGAACTGTAACATAAATTTGCAATTCTAAGAAAATTCTGAATTGTCAGCTATTAACTTGCAATTGCAAGAATAAAAGTCAGAATTGTGAGAGAAAACGTCGCAATTATCTCTTTTATAATCCTTTTTCCATGGTTGCTAGGGAGTTGCTATGTAGTTGTATGTAGTGAATAGTTTTTAGAATGTTGCTATGGATTTCAGGGTTGTTGCTAGTTGCATGTTTAATGGCTACATAAATGGCTTGAAGAAAATTTTGCATCATTTATGTTGCATTATTCATTCTGCCCATACAGGTTTTGCATACTTAACTAAAACTAGAAAAACATGGAAGCTTATTCTTGCCACAGGTGATTGATGCTTTTTATCGTACAACTTTTAATTATAAATTTAGAATTGTAAGATATAAACACAACTGCAAGAATAAAGGTCGGAATTGTGAGATAAAATGTTGCAATTATTTTTTTTTCTGTGATGGAAAAAAAACAATACGGAAACTGACAATTCTGAGAAAAAAATTGTCAAAATTGCAAGATATTTACTCACAGTTGTGAGATAAAAACTTTGCAGTTACATTTTTTATTTATTTATTTTGTGATGGAAACAAGCATCCATAAAAAATAAAAAAATAAACATTTTTGTTACTTGAAATAAAATAAAATAAACTTTAACCAAAATAAAATAAAATACTTAAAAACGTAAACTTATTTTATTTCAGCTAGTTTCCGAGGCAGCATTCCCCTTTTTCATTTAGTTTATCTTGATGTACTAAAATAACTTAAACTAAAATAAAAATGCAAAAAACTATATAGACATGTTTTATAAACACAAAAGCACACAACAAAATTACTAAAACCTTAAAATTTAAATGGAAATAAAAAAATAAGGTTAAAAGCAAATCCAAAATATTTACAAAAACTATAATAGTATGATGCTAAAATAATAATAGTACTGTCTGAAATGCATCAGACAAATATATCCAAATATATATTCCTCCAGTCCATTCACACACTGAGAACAGTGTAGCAGATTGTTTCACACACACACACACACACACACACACTGATGCACCTGAGATGAGCCGCAGCCAAAGTTTATTTGTCTCTCGGTGGATTTTGTGGCTCATTTTAGCTCCATTAGAGCAGCACATGAGGAGAACAGCATGACGGGTGACAAATACAACCCCCATATTCAGCCGCCGTGTGTTTGGGTGACAAGAGCTTTCCTCCTTGACATCATCATCATCTGTGCTGATGCTTCAGATCTAGAGGAACGTCTGGATGATTTAAATATTCCATTAGTTTTCATTATGTAGGCAGAAAGCTAGTTTATTCCTTTCCCAAAACGTTAATGTTGGTTCAGGGACGTGATTAGTTAAAAACATCGTAATGATGGATTTGTCTCTGCTTTTGTCATCTCAAGATGTTAACTGATGGACTGGATTACTTGTGGATTATTGTGATGTTTTTATCAGCTGTTTGGACTCTCATTCTGACGGCACCCATTCACTGCAGAGCATCCATTGCTGAGACACTGATGCAATGCTACATTTTTTGAGATCTGTTCCCATGAAGAAACATATTTCAGCAAAATTTCATTTTTGGGTGAACTATTTCCTTAAAGAACCTAGAAACCAAAACACTGATCTGGAGAAACTACAAAAGCAATGATTTTAAGAGTAGAAAAGCTGTCTGTTGCTCAAACAGAAATGCATGGCGCTAGCAACACCAAACTCCTGGGTTTCATTCTCAGGGAATGAGTGAACTAGAAAAATTTCAATTGCAGTACAAGTCACTTTGGGTAAAAGCATCTGCCAAATGCATGAAGGAAAACTCACATATGACATCTTTCACGTCACCGTTTTGTTCCCTTAAACAGCAATAAGAGCAAATGGAGACTATTGCAGATGTTTCTTCTGAGAAAAAGACCCAGTAATCTCACATCTCCGATAAAGTTTCAGTAGAGATTGCATCAGATTCCCCCGCTTATCCACATTAATTTTATAACTCTTGCTGTATTATGCATTTGGCAGATGCTTTGCATTGCAATGAAGGTGCAATATACATTTTCTTGCATTCAAACTAATTTCTCCTGAGGGATTTTAGATGATGCTTTGATGATCCATGACTGAGAACTCAATTAAATCTTCTCAACTATGAAAGATCAGCCTCTGAGCATTATAATGAAAGTTTCCCAGGGCAATGTAAGACTGTATCTATGCAGATTGTAGGATTAGTAACAAAATAAAGGGATGAACATGACATGTCGTGCTCCACACACTGCAAGCGCTGCATCTCATGCATGCCGTCAGAGATGCTTTAAAAGAGCGAGGAGCATCGTCTCAATCTCATTAACTCCCTATCAGCATGTGTGTGTGTGTTTGTGTGTGTGTGTGTGTTTGTGTGTGTGGCCGGCTCATGCAAATGCGGCTCTGTTGATGGAAAGCAGAACTAATTGAGTGAAACTGAATCATGCACTGTGTTTTGTGCAGCATTTTTCAGCCTCTTCACACTTTCTTCTTCCCTTTGAACAGATGATTGGCAGCAGAGCAGAGGATTATGGGATACCTGATGTAAAACAGTGTTTGTTTGTTTTTTACTTTAAGATTGACATTAATATTTAACATTTGATTATTTTATTATGGATTTTTTTACCCAATAGGTTTGAAGGTTTATATTTTGGATTGACATTCATATTTAACATTTACATATTTTATTGTTAATTATTTTTTTCCCTTTTGGATTTAATATTTTTAGTTTAAGATTGACATATATATTAATATTTTGTAATTAATATAGTATAGTTTTTTTTTAGTTTAAGACTGACATTGATATTTAAAATATTATTATATTTATTTTTTGTCCAGTAGGACTTTTTAGTTCAAAGTAAATATAATTAGTTCGTAGGTATTTTTAGTTCAAGATTGACATATATAGCCTATTTAACATTTTATTGTGTTAAATTTATTTTTTTTGTCACGTAGAGTTTAAAATGTTTATATATTTAAAATATATAGTTAACATTTTATATTAATTATTTTGTCTAGTAAGATTTAAGGTTTTCTTTTTTTTTTTAGTTTATTGACTTATTTTATTAACATTTAATTATTTCATGTTAAGTAGTTTTTTAAGGTTCATATTTAAAATTTACATTTATATTTAAGATTGTATTATTTTATTATGTTAACTATTTAGAAATGTATTTAATACACTAAAAATAAACAGTAAATTGATGGCATGAATAATGGTTGCATTATTGTCTTGAATGCATATTTAGGTAAAGTTAAGCCGTTTCAGTGGCTTTTTTCCAGCATGCTTTTGTTTACAATCAAAGAAAGACAGAATGAAGGACAAAAGCAGAAAGATGCTGTTGTGTCATTTAGAGACGAGCGAGGACAGGAGAGACTCTGGCAATCCCTCACATTCTCCTTCCTCTGTGCGGAAATGTGACTGATGAATAATTCATTCGGCTCAGGCCGTGAATAATGAACGAGCCTGTGTGATTAAAGAGAGGTATGTTAATTAAGAGAGAGAGAGCGAGTGTGTGTGCTATAAAATCATCAGCCAACACATTCAACAATGTTAATGTCATTAACGCAAGACTCAAGAACTCAAGAACACCCCCGCTTCTCAAAAAAAGAGCTTGCAGAAAACAAGTAGCCTATCAAGTTCCCTAAAAACTTCGTCAACATCATTTGACACTCTTGCAGTAACGGCCTCGTCTGCAGGATCAGAAACCCCGTCTGAGTGCTGAATGAGGAAAACACTTTTCTTTGTTTAGATACTGTTACAAAAAGTTTTTTTTTGTTCATTTAATTAAGCATAAGTAGTGTTTTCATCATGCTGTTTATATGCAGTTGCTATGGTGTTTAGTTCGTACAATTTGAATGTATTGAAACATCTAAAACGTAAACATTATTACGTATTTACAGTTACAAAATGTTAAATATTTACAAACCTTTAATATCATAAAGATACTTGTTGCACTTTTATCATTTTATCAATTAAATAAAAAAGCTCCTTGAAATACGTAAACATTATTACATATTTACAGCTAAAAAACCTAAAATATTTATTGAATCTATTATGTCAAAGATATTTGTATAGATGCTCTTATTTCATTTTATTGATAAACAAAAAAGCGCTAATTGTTTAATTTGTAACAAGTGTGAAATTTGACGTTTACGGTCGTTGCCGTAGAGATGAAGTCTGTTCCTCGCACTCGTATGGATTCTGAAGATTTGTATTTCAGCGCACAAATAAAATGTATTACTTTCGGGATATTATGTTGCATTTTTTGTGTATTTTATGGTTCTATTGTCAGTATCAGCATGACGGAGAAAATGCCTTTTGTGTCCCACAGCAAACAAAGTAAATATTACATGATAAGCAATGCTTAAGCAATTGCAGAAATGTTATTCATTTTAAGGTTTTAAAGTGTAGTCCTGTTTTTTAACATTATGTAATCCTTCGAAACAAGTTGGCATCAGAAATCACAGAATGAAATGTTATATTACGTGTACATTTCATATTAAGTTTTGCGACTGAAAACAATAACAGCTGAATACAATACAATCACAATTTTTATGCCACGATTTCAGTATTCACAGGGACTCTTTTGTAAGTCTGTAAAGTTGTTCACACATAAATTAATTACATTTAGATGCTGTCAGTACATCAGTATTGTATGTTTAGATGCTGTCAATATTGTAATTTTCAGTCTCTATGCAAACGTAAGTAAATGTATGTGTGGTAGAGCCACATTTTACGTTTAAATACATCCGGATATTGCTAAAGTTCACCCTTAATTGTGCATCTACACAATTATTTCTTACTTGTTTTCCAGTACAAATATCAAATTTGCAATTCATAACTCACGGTATATTTACTTTTTACATTTATTACATTTACACTTATTAATCTTGTTTTCCCTTTGGATTAACTTTGTTATTCTTGATCCACTGGCATTTTTTTCCTTGTTTGAAGCAAAAACTTAAACTTACATTTTTGGTGAATTTTTCAGAAAACAAGCATATTTTTAAGTCATTTAGCTTCTTTAGTAAATGTATTTTGATTTAAGAATGTTTAGATATTTGCACTAGGAAACAGGTCAAAAATACTAAGTAAGAAAATCATTTGTTTGCAGTGTGTGGGATTTATGCTTCAGCAGGTGAAAATTATGCATCTAGTAAAATAACGACAACACACGATTAGAGGAATCATTGATGTTTTTCATGTGTGCATTTGTGGGAGCGAGGGTTTTGTTGTACATGTGTGGGAAGACTATGAATATGAATGTGTGTGTGTGTGTGTCTGTGTGTGTGTGTGTGTGTGTG
>NW_015547640.1:292610-294230 GCF_001515605.1 Sinocyclocheilus anshuiensis
TATTTGTGTGAGGACGGGTTTCCTCACGACCGCAGGAGGAAGATAAAAGAGCATCTGCTGTGTGCGTCAATAAATCTATGTCAGGTCTCAGCGTGGGTTTTCTTCCTCAAGTGTTTCATATCTTTGTATGAAGGTTATTGTTACAATTTTTGTTTACAATTATTTTTTACTTAGCTTATTAGTTTTTAAAGAGAAACAATAGTTTTGTTATAAATATGTATGTGTGTGTGTGTGTGTGTGTGTGTGTGTGTTACACAAGCGTTATGTAAGGTGTGTGTCTAAACACAACATGTGATTGTATGTGGGATGTTGATTGCATTGCATTGCATTATGGGAAATAAACCTTTGCACATATGAGAAACATTTAGAGAACATGCCGTGGGATGTTGAATTGTGTGTTTGTGTACCTACTTTAAGATATTTTAGAGACAAATTTGCAACCAGATGTGAGCTAAACCTGAAAAAAAAGAAAAAAAAAAGTTGTAACCAAAGTTAAAATGCATTATAATATTTGAAGGTTTGTTTGTTGTGCTTTAATGCATTATATTTTCTAAAGGTGTAACAATGAAAAGATAAGTATTATAGTGCATTTTAAGATCATACAAAGCATTATAAGGTGCATTACAAGGTGTAATTAATGCATTAAAACTACATGGATAATGCATTATATTTAAAGGCTGTAAGTCCAGTTGTGTTAAAAATTGGTTACATAATTGGTTTTGGAATGGATTTCCATGCAATTTGCCACAAATCGACTCTATGAAAGACACTTAAGATTAATGGAAAAATGGAAAACTTGTACTGTAGCTCGTCAGAGATTTAAAATATGAAATATGTGAGAAATTTAATAATTCCCATCTTTTTTTATTTATATTTCTGTTGTGTTAAGGGATCATGTGACCCACATATTTTTGTTCAAAATTAGCTACCTGCACTCAAATAGATGAAGATGAAGTCTTCAATTTCAAGTAAACTTACATTTAATAGTTTCTCATATTATTTCATATTTTAGTCTTTGGCAAGCTGCAGTAAATGTTTTCTGTTTCTTAACCAGACTCTGTGCTGTTTTTCAGTGTTGATTAAATTGCATGGAAACTAATTGATCTCTGCACAAAAGCGGGAAAAAAATCTCTACAGTCTTTCCAAAACACATCTGTGTTGAAACTTTGCATGCAAATAAGAAATATTCACATAATTTCAAGAAGAAATAAATAGTTTAACCAGTACTTAAAAAAAAAAAAAAAAAAAAAACTGTTGCTCTTTTCAAAACCTAGTGAGCCATTAAAGTTTTTCAATAAATGTCTTAATCTAAGAAGTGGTCTGAGTTTACTACTGTATGTAGGAGAAAAGTGGGATATAAAAATGCAGTGTTTTTAAAATCAAGTGTGGGTCAAACTGACCAAAACACAACAAAATTAAGGGTTAAAACTGTAAAAATGCAGAAAGTTTTCTAAGTTTAGGGTGTTAGATTATAGTATCTGTGTATAAATACAATAGAAGTCAATGCGACGTCCCCGTTTAGATAGCTGAGTACACGTGTGTGTGTGTGTTAGTGTGTGTGAGTGTGTGTGTGTGTGTGTGTGTGTGTGTGTGTGTGTGTGTGTGTTTGTGTGTGTGTGT
>NW_015547640.1:294279-313247 GCF_001515605.1 Sinocyclocheilus anshuiensis
GTGTGTGAGTGTGTGTGTGTGTGTGTGTGTGTGTGTGTGTGTGTGTGTGTGTGTGTGTGAGAGAGTGTGTGTATGTGAGTGTGTGTCTGTGAGTGTGTGTGTGTGTGTGTGTGAGTGTGTGTTGCAGAGAAATGACGCAAACCATTCAGCCTTTCCGCTCTCACACACTTACCTTTTATACAGACTTACCTTTTACATCTTTCATGTATTTTCCATCACAGCTCTGTCCCATGAGACACGTATGAGGAACGATCCCTGCTTCATTATTAAAATATAGAGCGTTTATTTACTCTTCATATTATCAGTGAACACTTGCTCTCAAGTCTTTCATAGTGAAAGGACGAATTGCAATTTTTGTTTTATACTTTAAAGTTAATTAACCCTGTAAAGCCTGACATATGAAATATGTTCCTGCTGTCCAGAAATGAGTGATATGTAAATGTATGTTTTGAAATGGAACAGTTTATTGAAACTTTAGACAAGTTTGCATGTGTTTTATTGAGTATCATATTTGATCCATCAGGCTTTTACGGCTCATATAGTCTGATATAGTGAGAATATGGAAGAAAAACAGCTCAATTTTATTCAGACTCAAACTGAGCAAAATATGCAATTTGATGCAAATGCTGATATTTATATCATGAAATATCTTGTAATGTAAATCAATGAGGTCTTTTTTAACAGTACAGCAGATACTGACATAAAATGATAAAAATCGTCACTCTGTATCTCCAATAATATGTCTTAGTAAGATGAGATTGAAATGATCCAAACATATAATGCAATGCAATGCTGATTGAGAGATGAAGAAATAAACGCTCCTCAGAAGATCCTGATGATCAGATTTGAGACGCACTGATTCTTCTAAAACATGATTGATGGCGAATCACGTAAAGCCAAGCTGCTTCAGTCCAGTAAGTGTTCATCTGGAAATATGACTGCAGTTATTCTGACCTTTACTTGATAAAAATCAGTCAAGATTTGACCGCAGAAACACACGTGACGCACGAGCTGAAGCTGGACGTTTGTACAATTAAAAGCTTTTACTGATAAAGTCTAAACTATCAGATGACAGACGGCATGGAGTAGATTGTGTGTGACAGGTTTAACAGCAAGGTTTTGATCATTTAGAAATTTGCATTTCAAATATGATACAGTAGGATTTATAGGGTTTATAAAATAGTCTCTAAACATAAAGATGCAGTTGAGGGCTTGCAGTCAGTGAGGTAAGCAGCTGCTTACACTGCAGAAAATAGTGGTATTTTGTGTCATTTTCAAGTAAAAAATGTCTTAAAAATCCTTGAAATACCAAATTAATGCAAACAATTCAGTATTGCTTCTCAAGTAAATGTATGTTATTTTAACCCTCTGGTGCAGTTCCGAAACAAAATCTTACTGAAAGCTTTTTTTAGTAATATCAACCACAAATTCGGAACACAACTTGCTTTGATTTTATGCAGTTTAGAGTAAAGCATGTGTAGGAAAATCTGTATTTTAAAAAATGCAGTAAGTTTATTATTATTTTTGTGCATAATAATAATAATAATTTTGTTTCACTTTTCAAACTTGTTTCACCTCATAATTAATCATCTTTGTCTTCTTTAATTAAAATAAGACCAAACTGAAGACTCCAAAGAATTCACGATTTATTACAGTTTAAGTTGAAAATTTTATTTTCAAGTCTATGCTCAGAAAGTGGTGAACAGGTAATAAATGGATCATAACTGTTCCCCTAAAAATACAAAATAATAAATAAAAAAAACAATATCAAGCTAAAATATAGTACATTCATTTAATTGAAATAAAAAACTATTTACCTCCATGTAAGCGGCCTGCAGAAGGTTAACAGGAAACTAATCAAGAACTGATGTCATTGTAGTTTATTTTTATGGTAGTGTCTTGTTAGTTTGGCATGTTTCAGTGTGGATTGTTTTGTGAATCAGTCACAATGTGATGCAGCTTTCCTGAGAAACTCACTAATATGATGAGGACGGTGTCGGACCCAAAGCATATTAATTCTCTTGTCTCTATTACAGTAATGAGGCTCATTCTCTTAAAACAGACAGATCTGTGTTTCCGGCATGGTCTTTGATCTCAAAGTCGGCATCATTGATCTTTCGTGTCTTAAGACAGTCGCTCAGCTGAACAAATAACCCAGCACTGACGTTCCCAGAGCCTTTAATACCAGCTGGATCTCTCACGCTCTCAGCCAAACCTCAACAATGGACATTATATGCATTGAGATTATGAAATCTAATAATTCAGGATTTGTGACCTGTGAACAGCATCTCTCTCCACTCACAGTTGACGACGCGGCCCTACTTCCGCTTCCTCTTCCTGCTGTGAGCTGGCTAGTTACTCAAAGAATGTAATATATTACTCATTACTAGTTACTCCTTTCAAAAGTAATATTGTTACTTTCTGGAACAGTAATTAATTACACTACTAGTTACATTACTATTTCTTCACGCCCCACAGAAGTTGTAACTGTGTATCTTCCACAAATTCTTCTAGAATGTTACTAACAACATATTTCTGCCTCATCATTTGACCAAAATCCACATTGGATCGCAGTCAGAAGTTATTAGAAACACTCAATAGCGATTGATAGTGACATTCAAGTAGAAGTGTTAGAAGTATTAATCTCATTAATTGTCACGTGTAGCTTGAAGCTAATTGTAATTTCTCCGTTACCCATGTACGATTATATTTCATTATGTATTGTAAGTTTGTAAGAAACGGTTTAATTTTCCAAAAAGATTTTTAATTATAGTAATATAATGTACCACATGCTGATCAGAGGGATGTGGGTGGGATGTAATGCCAGAGTAAAGACATTTACATATAGTCCACGAGAGAAAATAATAGTTGAATTTATAAAAATGACCCCGTTCAAAAGTTTACATCCCCTTGATTCTTAATACCGTGTTGTTAGCTGAATGCTCCACAGCTGGGTTTTTTTGTTTAGTGATAGTTGTTCATGAGTCCCCTGTTTGTCCTGAACAGTTAAACTTTCTGCTGTTCTTCAGAAAAACCCTTCAGCTCACACAAATTCTGTGGTTTTTTAGCAATTTTATGTATTTGAACCCTTTCCAACAATGACTGTATGATTTTGAGACCCATCTGTTCACGCTGAGGACAACTGAGGGACTCATACGCAACTGTTACAGAAGGTTCAAACGCTCGCTGATGCTCCAGAAGGAAAACCATGCATTAAAGGGATAGTTCACCCAAAAATGAAAATGTGATGTTTATCTGCTTACCTCCAGGGCATCCAAGATGTAGGTGACTTTGTTTCTTCAGTAGAACACAAACGGAGATTTTTAACTCAAACCGTTGCAGTCTGTCAGTCATATAATGTAAGTGGATGGGAATCACGGCTTTGAGAGTCATAAAACATACACAAACAAAACCAAATTAAACCCTGCGGCTCGTGACGATACATTGATGTGTAAAGACACGAAACGATCGGTCTGTGCAAGAAACTGAACAGTATTTATATCGTTTTTTACTTCTGATTTTCACCCCAATGTCTGAACTGTCCTAAGCGCGTTCGCGTCTTCTTCTTCTTCTTGCTTTATGGCAGATCGCAGACTTATAAGAGCATTACCGCCACCTATCACTCAAATGGACCATTGACACTATCTACAATCTCAATTGGGAGTGTCAATGGTCCACTTGAGAGATAGATTTGTGTTCTACTGAAGAAACAAAGTCACCTACATCTTGGATGCCCTGGGGGTAAGCAGATAAACATCACATTTTCATTTTTGGGTGAACTATCCCTCAGTTGTCCTCAGTGTGAACAGATGCATCTCAAAATCAAACAGTCATTGTTGGAAAGAGTAAACAAAAATGCTGTACAAATGTACAAATACACAAAAACACTGCAAAACCACAGAATTTGTGTGAGCTGAAGGGTTTTTCTGAAGAACAGCACTCAGTTTAACTGTTCAGGACAAACAGGGGACTCATGAACAACTATCACTAAACAAAAAAACCCAGCTGTAGAGCATTCAGCTAACAACACAGTATTAAGAATCATAAGAACGGGGTCATTTTTATAAATTCAACTATTATTTTCTCTCGTGGACTATATGTAAATGTATTTTATGTGAAATATCTTATTCAGGTCAGTACTAAATAAACAACAACATGCATTTTGTATGATCCCTCTTATTTTGGTAAAATAATTATCATTTTGTAGATTCTGCAAGGTGTATGTAAACTTTTGACCTCAACTGTAAATTTATTATCAAATGGTGGTAATCAAATGAAGCATAAAACATTAACAATGAAATTAATCTTTTAAAATGTAACCACATGAAAATTAACGTTTTTTTTGACAAAGTGCTGAGGTTTACTTATTTAAAAGCCTTTTTGCACTTAAATATCCACAGATGTTAGTCTATATTGTGATTTGATTAATTGTGCACCCCTACATTTGATTTACTCATCCAAAATTTGCCAAATTCGGTGACATTCCACATTATACAGTAAATTCTATTTTTATGACTGCATTCCGCAGAGACCAAACATTCAGAGCAGACCAAACACTGCATTCCCTCGAGAGATGTTGTGATGAGGCGCTATAGTTTGGAGATTGACCTCTGACCTTTAGCAAGGACAGTATGGAACGGCACATGCAAAGAACACACGGTGGGGAATGTAAATAATGTACATTTACAGGATATTTCACCTCGATGCTCTCAGAACAATAGATACAGAACAATAGATGGTGTTGTTGAAATAATGGACACTGGATCAGTCTGTTCTCAGAAACATTGGGACTGTTTCTATAAAAGGACTTTATAGACTTTCTCTGGTAAAGATCAGATCTTTTTTTTTTTTTTTTAGAACTTGATTGTTAATAAAAGGGCTGAAGTTGCTGAATGAGGAATTGACAGTTCACTTACACGAGCTTGTCAACATAATGTTTATTTTCTTATTTTTAACCATCTTTTAGAATGTTGATATTATCAAACTGACTTGTGTAATTCCATTGATAATATTTACTTATTTACCTTAGAACTAAATAAAGGCTATTGGTTTTTGTTTTACAAAACACTAAAAGGACAGAAAGTGATATTGAAAATATTTTTTTTTACCAAGAAAACATGTTTAGTTTAGAAATATTTTGGATAAGAGCAAAAAAAAGAATTGTTCAGAATATTACATTATTATTATTATTATTACGTTTCAGGAATATTATTTATTTTGGAACATGAAATCATTTAACTAATTTTGTCATCAAAATTCAGCTACTCAAACTAAAGAAGTGAAATAATTCACTGCACAGTAAAAATGTTTTTATTAAAATCAACAACAACAAAAATAAATAATAATAAATGTTTAATTCAATGTGTTTTTAATGAAATTTACTAGTACTTTCTGAGTGAAAATTGTTAAAAAAAAACTTACACCAGTGTATTCACCTAATTTCTATATTTTAGCAGTGTTTATCATAATTTATTATTATAGTATTTATTTAAGTTTTGAATTAGCTTTTTATTTTTATAGTTTCAGTTTTATTTTCATTTTTTAAATATTTGTTTATCGTTAATTTGTTTATTTCAATTTGAATAATTTTAGTACTTGAAACTTATACTATTTCAATTAGTAGCCAATTCATTTTTTTCTCTTTTTTTTTTTAAAGATTAAGTTATCTAATATTTTATTTATTTTTCTTTCAGCTTTATTTCAAACAACTTTAAATCCAAATAGTTTATTTAACAATAACAACACAATATATTGAATATAATACAATCAACCACATAGAGAATACCCTAGCGACTATCTAGCAACCATCCACAAGTGACACTCATATTTTCTTCAGAAATTAGTACCTAGTGTAATTATTTTTTTTTTAGGCTTCCATGGACTTGCAGGAGAATGACTCAAGAACACCGAATGCATTGTTTACTATCACATCCTATCGCAGTCAACATTTCCAGACCAATTTCCGCTCTGGTGTTCACTGTAATTGTCACCACAGAACAGTGATTGTGCCTATGGCTGATTATCAAGGCCATCAGATTGGTTCGGTGGCTCGATGTTAATCAGGTGAACAAAGGGCACACGCCTGCTGAGAGCGATCGGGGTTCACAGCGCGGCTGCACAGAAAACAGGAGATTTGTTTGTAACTCCTCAGAGAGCGATCAGATCGTCATGAAGTACACTGAGTGACAGAATGACCTCTGACCTCTCATTCATACAGACCTGTCTACACGCATCTGTTTGTTTAGCGGATCCTCCCACTGTAGTACAGAAAACACTGTGGTGCCATCTCTCTCTCTCTCGCTCTGTCTCTCTCGCTCTGTCTCTCTCTCTCTCTCTCTCTCTCTCTCTGTCTCTGTCTCTGATGCCGTATGACGCAGCGTTCCTGAGGATGTTGTCTATTGTTATAGGTCTCCTCACCTTCTCTGGGGCTGGCGGGATGTTTGTAGCTGTGTGTCACACTGTGTGTGTGTGTGTACCTGGTATTTATCACGTTATGGGGACCAAATGTCCCCACAAGTATAGCAATACCAGTCAATTTTGACCTTGTGGGGAAATTTTTTTGGTCCCCATGAGGAAACAAGCTTAGACCTAAACAGACCTCCAGTATGACACTGCGCCTGATAAAACATGCAATCTGTGCAAAATAATATATTCAGAATTCAGAACATGACTTTTACAGACAATTTTTAGACATCATTAGATTATGCTTAAAAATGTAAGGGGGAAGCCAGAGTGATGTTTTTAAGTTGAAGGAAATTTCTCCATTAGTGTGAAATAAAGTATTTACAGTAAGTATATAATCTCCCGTGTGAAAGCTCTATATTGAGGCTTAAGACAAATCTGCGGTTCAGTTTTTGGGCCGATCAGCGAAGAGAGCGCTGATCAAACGCTGCAGACACAATGATGGGAAGAAACTCCTTAAGACTGAACCAAGGCCTGTGTGAAGCTGTGAGCTTCTGATAAAGCAGAGGGCAAACTCAACATCTGTAACCTCTCGAGAGACTCGTTTTGGTATGAAAATGGAGGGAAGTTGCCTCTCTTTATGGTGGCGCACCTTTGGTGCAGAACGGACCTTCAGGATTCTTCTGTTGAGGTTTGAAGTTCAGAAACAAGCTGTGAATCAATGACGAGGACAAACGAGCATGTGTTCTGTAGGTTAAAAGTCAGTGATGTTTGTGTCTAAAAGAATATTTCACCCAAAAATTAGAAATCTGTCACTATTCACTTGTTCACAATCTATGTGACGAATCCCATTCTCAGCCAAAGTTTTGCGTTGCAACGTTTGAATATGCGCATAACTGAAGGAGATTTGAGTAAATGATGAATGTTTAATTTTTAAGTCAATATTCAGAAAGTATTATTAGGATTGTCAGTTTAATAATATATTTCTATTTAATATAATTTTATTAAAATGTTATGCTATATTTTTGTTGCATAAATATATTTATGATATAATTTTAATTGTTGTTATAAATATATAAAAACATTTATACTAAATTATATATATAGAGAGAGGGAGATTTTATTTTTTTTAATTCTATTTTCAAATTTAATAAAAGAATTAAATTAAATTATGAAAATAATATTAAATAAATCAGTTTTTTTATTGTATATTTTTATGTTTAGTAAATTTACTCATCTGTCCTAATAACAAAAATGTCTTAAATTATCTTCATTGGGGGTTTTCTTTGTAGTTTCTAAGTGTGCTTGATAGATACAGATACTTAAATACTTGTATATTTATACTGTTGCGTATAATATTCCTGAAAAATCTGAATATGCCAGAGTGCAAGATCAACAGTATATCTTTTTCTGATTTCTTCTGTCTGTCTGTCTGTCTTCATGTTTAAATGTCTGTATCTACAGATGTCAGATTTAGGAATGCATCAGTGCTCTTCCAAGAAAACTCATGTTTACACTGAAGCACAACCAGATTGTCAGTCTCAGATCAGCGGCAGCAGATGACAGAGATGACGTGAAGTCGGTCTGATCTTGCAGTTTTGTGACTGTCTTCAGGCTGTGTTTGCGTCAGCACGGCGTGTCGAGTCCGTCTGCTTGAAGTGCGTCTGGCTTATCACGCACTTCTGCTTCGTGACCTTAGAAAAGAGCTGCTTGTGATACTGATTCTACAGTTTTCCCTTTTGAGCTGCTCGACATGTGAAGGATGATGTGATTTATATAACATTTCAAACGCTATATGATTTCATTCTGTGTTTAATTCAGCAAGTGGCATCTATTACAATTCCTGAAATAAATACAGAAAAAAGAATGATAATTGCACTAAAAGTAAAATGACACAGAACTGAATACAGAACTACATACTACACAGTGTGTATAACTTACAGTCACATTTTTTCATCAAATTATATGTATTATTTTAAATGTAGCTGCAACAGTAGTTTAAACAGTAATAACAATGCATTAAATTGACAGTCCTAATAATATTGTAATTTTCAATTTATTTATTTAATTTTAGTATTTAATTCAAATAAATTTGTGTTATTTATATTTGTTGTATAATATAAAATACAGAACTGTATTTTTTTTAATTGTTTTTTATAAATAGTTGTATTATTTTTTTATTATTATTTTACAATGTAGTATATGTATGTTAAACAGACTTTGTAAAATAATATAATTTGGGTTTGTGAATGTATAAATGCATGAAATGCAGCCTGAATGCAGTGTAATTTGCATCCGCCAAATACATCAAATAAATCTAAAAGTTCTTTTGCATCCCATGCTAATATGAGATAAGATTATAATGAATGAAATAATAATGAAAATTAAAAATATTAAATAGCAATAGGGCAATCCTTGCACATGTGCGTTTTTCAATGAAATATCTCAATATTGTGATCAGGTTGTGTTTCCTGCGAATGAGCCCTTCTTTTGCCCTTTGTCATTCCACAGGAGAACCTTATATATCTTTAATGCAGTATGTTCATATATATTTATTTATATTTGTATATCATTGTGACAAAGTGCTTTGTTGGCCTGATTCGTGCAGCTGGACGCCCAGAGTGCCTCCCTTTAAAAGTTCCATATCCTAAATAAAACATGCTGTGAAAAACAGAAATAAGCCACGTTCCCCTCTGAAGGTCACACGTTTGTTTACTGCGGCCTCAAAACGGTTTGAAGTCACACTTAAAAAATATATGAATGCCATTGCATTTGTAGGTCCTTGTGTTTTCCCCAATGCAGAAAACTTGGACAGAATCACGGACTCCAGTCATAAAATGGGATTTAACTGTATAACATTTTGCATGAATACATTTAAAGGGCGGTACACTTAATCAAACTGCAACATGTACTAGTTTCTGTGAAGAAATACACACAGAAACTCAAACGTCTTCACTACAACTTATCAAAAAAAAAAAGTTTGGTTTAACTTGAAGAATTTGTGATAAAATATATAATTATTGTGCAGTAGAATGTACTTCTCAAAATAATAATAATACAAAAACTAAATTAAAACGGAATTTTTCTCAAAAATGTGCCTAAATAAAGTGTAAAGGAAGAAGATGTAAAGAATTAAAACTGCATTTTTTTTAATGAATACCACACAGTTAATTAATGAAAAAAATTAAATAGAATTTGGGGGAAAAAAAAACCTAATTTCATAGGGCTCTAAAAATGTGATTTTTGTTTCACTTTTAATAAATTGTTAAATTGTGTGAGTTTCATGATTTTAATTTATTAGACATGCTTTTTAATTACAAAAACTGAAGTTATCCATTAAAATGAAATATAGAAAAAAAATGGAACAGAAGAAAAATAAAACAGGTCTCTACAATGACATTTTTATGAAACGTTTAATAAATTGTTCTTAAATTGTGTTCCATGATTTCAATTAATTAGATGTGCTTTTTGATTACAAAAACTTAATTCAACCAGTAAAATGGAATCTAGAAAAATTCTAGAATCGAGAGAAAAAATTTGAAAAATTAAACAGAATTTGGGGGAAAAAAATTACAATTAATTTTCCAATTTTTTAAACTGTTAATAAATTGTTAAATTGTATAAGTTTCATGATTTCTATTAATTAGACATGCTTTTTTATTACATAAACTAATGCAACAATTAAAACAGAATCTAGAAAAATTGAATCTATCTAAAAAAATAAATAAATAAAAATAAAACAGAATAAAACTAAATTTGATAAAAAAAAAGAAAAAAAAAAAAAAAGAATTTTGGGGACAAAGAAATAAAATTGTTTTTTTTTTTATACGGCCCTACATTCCATAACAAAATATTAGATAGCATGAGCACACTTTAAAAAAAAAAACATTAGATAAAAATAAACGAGTTTTGTTTGGAATGCTAAAACCTTAGATTTGGTGTTGAATATGAAGACAGTCTCGTGTTTGTTTGTGATTACATGTTGATAATGTGATTCTCTACAGCTGTGTAGAGGAGAACTGACTTCACTAAAAATCACCAAAACAGCAGCACTGATGAAGAAAAGTGATGCTAAAAGATCCTGCAGAATTTGATTGATATTTTGCATTTAATGCAGTGACACTGAGACATTTTTAAGTGTGCAGATAGTGTTTGTGCCTGCATGTCTAGTGTAGTTTGGGAGACTTTCTTCACTTTGACTCAGTTTGCTGTGAGTGCAAGTCTGTTATTCGAAGCGCCCGTCCAAACTTTCAACTTTTCAGATGTGTGTGTGTGTATGTGAACATTTTGTGCTGCTGCATTCAATCTTTCTGTATGGGGGAGATTTTTAGCCTGTCATGAAATATTCAAATGTCAGAAATAGTCCCTGAAACTGTGGAGCTGTTTTCAACTCTGAGGCATCTCCTCTTTTTCTCCTTTCTCCTCTTTTCTTCTCAGTGACTTTAAATGGATAATTTACCCCCAAAATGGAAATTCTCTCATCATTTACTTACCCTCAGGCCATCCCAGATATAGATGAGTTTGTTTCTTCATCAGAACAGATTTGGAGAAATGTAGCATTGCATCAGTGTCTCAGCAATGGATGCTCTGCAGTGAATGGGTGCCGTCAGAATGAGAGTCCAAACAGCTGATAAAAACATCACAATAATCCACAGCACTCCAGTCCATCAGTTAACATCTGGAGACAAAACTGTGTGTTTGTAAGAAACAAATCCATCAAGACATTGTTAGTTTCAAAATACAAGTCCATAATCCATAATCACGCTGTGATAAAGTCCATCTCCTGTTGCCTCTCACATCAAAATCCAGCCACATACAGTTGTGCTCATAAGATTACATACCCCTTGCAGAATATGCAAATATGTTAATAATTTTAACTAAATGAGAGGGATCATGAAAATTGCATGTTATTTTTATTTAGTACTCTCTTGAATAAGCTATTTCACATAACAGATGTTTATATATTCTCCACAAGACAAAATAATAACTGAATTCATAAAAAAAGTTTATGAATCTTAATAATCCGTGTTGTTTCCTGGATTCCCGTTTCCTTTAAACTACTAATAAATTGTTAAATTGTATAAGTTTCATGATTTCTATTAATTAGACATGCTTTTTGATTACATAAACCTAATGCAACCATTAAAACAGAATCTAGAAAAATTGAATCTATTTAAAATAAAAAAAAAACAATGAAACAGAAAAAAACATTTGAAAAAAAAATTTTTTTTTAATTTTTGAAAATGCAGAAAATTGCATGTTATTTTTATTTAGTACTCTCTTGAATAAGCTATTTCACATAACAGATGTTTATATATTCTCCACAAGACAAAATAATAACTGAATTCATAAAAAAGGACCCCGTTCAAAAGTTTATGAATCTTAATAATCCGTGTCGTTTCCTGGATGATCCACGACTGTTTTTCTGTGTTGTGATAGTTGTTCATGAGTCCCTCGTTGGTCCTGAGCAGTTCAACTGCCTGCTGTTCTTCAGAAAAATCCTCCAGCTCCTGCACATTCTTTGGTTTTCCAGCATTGATCCACGACTGTTTTTCTGTGTTGTGATAGTTGTTCATGAGTCCCTCGTTGGTCCTGAGCAGTTCCTGCTGTTCTTCAGAAAAATCCCCAGCTCCTGCGCATTCTTTGGTTTTCCAGCATCTTCTGCATATTTGAACCCTTTCCAACAGTGACTGCATGATTTTGAGATCCATCTTTTCACACTGAGGACAACTGAGGGACTCATACACAGCTATTACAAAAGGTGGAAACATTTACTGATGCTCAAGAAGGCAACACAATGCATTAAGAGCCAGAGGGTGTAAACTTTTGAACAGGATGAACAAATGTTTAATTTAATTTCTGTTCCTTTAAAACTGGTATCTTCTCTTTCCTTAACAGACCCCCCAGGAGGGAGACAAACAAGATCATCTTCATCTTCTCTCAGGACGTCGTGGGGACAGACGCAGCTGTCAACACACCAGAAAACATGGAGAAACAGAGGTGAGGGCCCCGGGGTCGGGACTGTATTTTGAAATGAAACTTGGCCTGAAGCAGAGCAGGAAACAATCGCTTGAAACTGTAGCGACAACAGGCTGATTCACTTTTCAGTGTTTTGTTACGATCTGTGTTACGCAAGTTGAATTATAAATAGGTTTAGATTTGCCAAAAATAAACAAGTTTGTGAGTTCACAACACTCACTATGTTTTCTGTCAATTCAGGGTTTGATGTAAAGTTTATGATTAACTCTGGACCTGAAAAAGTGTGATGCAAAACACGGAGAGCATCAGTTTGATTCACGTTTCACTTCTCTGCTGAAGATTTAAGAGATCAATATAAAAATATCATTAATTTAAACACATTTACATGGCATGAAAAAACAGCTGCTACCACAAAAGTATGAGAAGCCAGCTGAAAGAAATTATTTTTAATATTATTCTAATGCAAGTGAATTAGCTGAATTTAATTAATAATGTATATCGGTTCAGAAGCAAAAAACATAAGTTTAGCCAATTTTAAAAGGTTTATATATTCTAAAGCTTGTGTTTATATTTTGTTTACATTTTGCAATTCTGACTTCAGTGTGAAATTATGACAATATAAATATATTAATATCCGATGAATCACGATTACAGATTTAAAAAAAAAATTAATAATACTGTATTAATGCAAGTGAACGAACTGAATTTATTAATTAAATAAAGTATAGGTTCACAAAGGAAACATGCAAGTTTAGCACATTTTAAAAGGTTTATATTGAACCTTTTATACAAGCTTGTATTTATATGTATTTATATTAAATTATATTTATATTTGAATTAAAGCTAATTTCCACCATGGGGTTAAAATATAAAAAAGGTAACTCTATAAACAGGATACTTTTTATCTCATAATTCAGTCTTTTTTCTCACAATTCTGAATTTACATCTCGCAATTCTGATTTTTTTGTTTTCACCACTGAATAAAAAATAGAAAGAGGCATTGTGACTTTTTAATTGTAATTGTGATAAACTTGCAATTCTAACTTTATATCTCACAATTCAGATTTACAGTGGTGGTCAAAATGATTAGAACACTATATTTTCAGCAGCTAAAAATGGTTTTAAGTCAGTTATTTCTATCTTTTGCTGCAGTGTGTCAGTAGGAAATATCAGTTTACATTTCCAAACATTCATTTTGCCATTAATTGTAATAATGCAGTTATTTTTTTGTCTGAGATTTTTGTCTGAGAGCAGCCAGTGCTCCACACAGAGATCTGATCTGGTTTGTCCCAAAAGTGAGGTAAATTAACAGAAAACTGTTTTGGTGACATCCTTAAAGGTGAAAGAAAGAAAGAAAGATTTCTTGTAGACCTCTAAAAGAAAACTTCATTTATACATTATTTGCTTCATTTTTGTATCATTTTTACCTTTAAGTACGTCACTAAAAGTGTGTGTGTGTGTGTGTGTGTGTGTGCAAGTGTGTGTGTGTGTGAGTGTGTGTGTGTGTGTGTGTGTGTGATTGTGTGTGAGATGAGTGAGTGAGTGAGTGAGTGAGTGAGTGTGTGCATGAGTGAGTGTGTGTGTGTGTGTGTGTGTGTGTGTGTGTTTGTGTTGTGGTCTGACTCTGCACCTTCATAATTGTGCTGTGTGGACACGCTGGTGAGAAACCGGAGATCTGGTCTAATCAGCATTGATACACACGCTTCAGTCTGTCAGTCAGGAGGTCAGACGCAAATCCACAGCAACAGACTGAGTCCAGTCTAACCGACACGTGTGAGAATGACAGACACAGATCTTCTGTCCATCTTCCCCTTCATGCTTCCCGCTGATTTAAAGGGACAGTTCTCCCAAAAATACAAATTCTGTCATCATTTACGCACCCTCATGTCCTTTCGAACCCGTAAGACTTTCTTTATTCTGTGGAAAATAAAAAAGATAATTTCAAGAATGCTGGTAACCAAACAGTTTCGGTTCCCATTGTCTTCCTTCGTGTTTAGGGGCTTTCACACCAGTTATAGAAACTAGCCGTCATTTTCTTCCTATAGCCTTTTTACTGGTTTTGGTTTCATTCACAGTTCACCTGCAGTTCACCATCAGTAGGAAGCCGGCTGTCGAAGTGTCTGGACTTGACTGTTGGTCCATCTATTGCTGTTTTCCATGTTCGTAGAGTTAGTATGGAAACTGTGTGCTTACATGGCGTTTTAACCCTTTGATGCACAACATGGGTCTGAGTTTATTTTTTCTATATCTTTGCAAGAAATTAATTTCATCATTCAGAATCCCAGCAATTCCTCAATTAACTTGTTTTTTGATCATCACAAATCCTTTTTTTTATTTTTTATTTCTTACTTTTTTAATGAAAATCGTTTTTGTGTCACTACCCCTCTAATGCACAACATGGGTCTAAAATGACCCGTATGCATTTCCTATGTTATTTCAATCATGCCTGAGTGATTCTTTGCTGAATCTTTGAAAGAAATGCATTTTATCATTTATTATTCCAGGTATTCATTAAATATCTTGTTTTTGATTTCCACAAATCACTATGTTAATTTGTCTTCTTTACTTTATAAAAAAAACACAGTTTCTACATCAAGTTTACACACACGGGTCAAAAATGACCCATATATAAACTTTTGATATTTGCTAATTTTTTTGCAAGTAGGAACATATTTACTGCAGAAAACTTTTCACCTGCCCCACATTTCACAACTCAACATGGCTGCTTTTGTATAATTGATGCATTTAGTCTTATTTTATAATGTATTACTTGTGAAAGATAACTGGATATAATATTTGAATGTTAGGCTAAGGTTACTTTGACCTTAAAATCTGAGACAGAGAAACATGTCCAATACTATTGCTGACATATTCTATTTTAGCTAACTAATGTTAGCTGGGTCAACAAAATAAAAGTAAAAATAATATGTTATTATATACAAGTATATATCATTGGTGTCAGGCGGAAACCTCGTATCTTCACATTTCATCATTTTTTGTCATTAATCAATACTATTGGTCACCCTTTATGTATGTCAGTGTTCCTGAAAAGTAATGGTTTTGGACAAACAAGGTTTCTGTCTGACAGCGACAATATATAATCAGTATATACATGATCAACTGCTTGTTGTGCACTCTTTATCTAGAGTGTTAGTATAGCTAATTTCAGACATTCTAGATTAACGTTGAATTGAAATGTTTGTAGAGATGCTGCATGATGAGGAAGATCAGGCAATTCTTAGTCCTGATTCAGACTCTGAAATATCTGATGCTGATGACGTAGACTATGTGCCACAGGGTCAATCTGGATTTGTGGTTGTAAATCCAGCTCTCCTAGATTTATGTCTGTCAGTGTTCCTGAAAAGTAATGGTTTTGGACAAGCAAGGTTTCTGTCTGACAGGGACAATATATAATCAGTATATACATGATCAACTGCTTGTTGTGCACTCTTTATCTAGTGTTAGTATGGCTGATCCCACACATTCTAGATTAACGTCTGCAATGTTTGTAGAGATGCTGCATGAGGAGGAAGATCTCATTTGATGACACTGAAGACTTGTCTGATGAGTCCTAGTTTTCATAGCTTGTGCATCAAAGGGTTAAAAATGGTGGGTGACGGTGTTTCGTATGGCATGCATCCAGCCAATAAACATACGCTTACATCACTGCTAGTTCCTATTGTCCCTACTAATTTAGCTGATTTAGTTCCCCCGAAAGGCGTTCCTATGACTAAAATCAATCCCAGTTCCTGCGGTGCGAACACGTCAGATAGCAGGCACTTCTGCCAATAGTTATAGGAACTATGAAAACGTTCCTCTGGTGCGAAAGCCCCTTCTTATTTGTCCACATAATGAAAGTCAGCAGGAACCGAATCTGTTCAGCTACTAGCATTCTTCAAAATGTTTTCTTTTATGTTTTTAACAGAATTAAAAAAAAGCCGAGTGAATATGAATTTTTAGGTGGACGGTCCCTTTAAAGGAATTTCAGGGATTAAAGAAAAAGAAAGAAAAAATGTTTATTGTAGAGTAATCCATTTGAAGGCTTCATAAGTATTTTTTTTTAAACATTAACATTCACTCTTAATTGCATGCCTAATATGTGAAAACAGCTCTATTAATAATTTTTCTCTTGCCGTTATAAATTACATGAATCACATAATTGCCTATATTCTAATTTCAAAATGTTAAGAAAAATTGTACGTCTCTGTTGCCCACCAAGGCTGCATTTATTTGATTAAATGATGCAGTAAAAACATCAATATTCTGAAAAATAATTATAATTTAAAATAAATATTTTCTATGTGAATGTATTTTAAAATATAATTTATTTCTGTGATGTGCAGCTGAATTTTCAGCATCATTACTCCAGTCTTCAGTGTCACATGATCTTCAGAAATCATTCTAATATGCTGCTCAAGAAACATTTCTGATTATTATCAATGTTGAAAACAGTTGTGCTGCTTCATATTTTTGTGGAAACCGTGATACATTTTCTTTTATGTATAGAGAGTTCAAAAGAGCAGCGTTTATTTGAAATAGAATTCTTTTGTAACATTGTAAATGTTTTTACTGATGCTTCTGATCAATTTAATGCATCCTTGATGAATAAAAGTATCAATTTCCTCATAGTGAACATTTTGACATGACGTAGATGAGAGGGTCTTTGAACTTGTATTTTTCGGTCGGCTGAAGAAAGCTGGTTTTGAGCACAAAGGCTCATCTCAGTCCCCAGAATAAAGGGAAACACTTTCATATTTCCTCCTCACTTCCTGCTTCACTTCCTGTCTTCATGAAGGGCACGCCACTGTGTGTCTGAGAGGTGTGTTACTGTCCCAGCGTGTGTCGGCTCTGCCATCTGTGAGGTATCGAGCGCGGCGTCCTGCAGGGAAAAGACTCAAAGAGTAAAACAATGCAGGTGCTTTTTCACTGCATGCTTGAAAAGGTCGTGCCCTCGTCTGACTTCTGATTAAACCGACTCATTTAAAATCACAGCACTGCTCAAGAGTCTATTAGATCAGCTTAAAAATGTGTTTCATCCCCAAAGTGCAGTTAATTCTAGTTTTTAACTGCAGCATATTTTTTTTATACACTACCAGTCAAAAATTTGGAATAATCAAAAAATGTAATATATTTAAAAGAAGTCTCTTCTGCTCTCCAAGGCTGCATTTATTTGATCAAAAATACAGTAAAAACAGTAAAATTATGAAATATTATTATAATTTAAAATAACTGCTTTCTTTGTGAATATCTGTTAAAATGTAATTTATTTCTGTGATGCGCAGCTGTATTTTCAGCATCATTACTCCAGTCTTCAGTGTCACATGATCTTCAGAAATCATTCTAATATGCTGATTTGCTGCTCAAGAAACATTTCTGATTATTATCAATGTTCAAAACAGTAATGCTGCTTCATATTTTTATGGAAACCATGATACATTTAATTTTTCAGGATTCTTTGACGATTAGAAAGTTTAAAAGAACAGCATTTAGTTGAAATAATCATTTGTGCTATGTCTTTACTGTCACTTTTGATCAATTTAATGCGTCCTTGCTGCATAAAAGTATTCATTTAGTCTATATAGTGTACATCATGTTACATGAGCTGATCTCTCATTCATCCTCTCTCTATTTCACACTGTTCACTAGTATGACCTGCATTTATTACTATTCACTGCAACAAAAACCACCACAGGAATCACTCATATTTGTATTTTAAATGCTGCAGGACTGAAGTTTGAAGCGAATGAGAACTCCAGCCAATCTTTTCCAGTTTCTTTGCAGCTTGTCTGTGCGCCTCTGAAAAGAATCGTCTCGCGGTTCATCTATTCAAGAGCCTGTTGGGAAGTTGACAGCAGACTCTTCCTTTTGAGATGTAAATATTTCTGCGAAAAAAGGAAGACGCGCTCATTATTCTGCTCCGTCTTTATGAAAATCTCTCTGGCACTCCAACCAAAACACTCTCGACGTGTTTACTTTCCCACCACCCCATTCATCTGTGCTACCAAGCCGTGATGGAAACGCGCTCCCGAGGGAGGTTTGTGTGGTTTGTGAAGGGCCGCTCTGGATTCTGCTCTTTATGATGGATTGGTGTCATTGAGTTATTGTCACGGGGGCGTCTCGCGTCTTCCTCCAGCTTTTATCCTGTTCAGAAAACACAATCACACACGCTGCTCGTGGAAGCAGAGCTTTTGGTCTGGGAATGTCAAGAGGCAGGTGCATTAGACAAAAGAACCGGTGTAAAATTAGCATCAGCGGCCAAACCTGCCTGCTGAAACTTTGATTAGGTGCCAGACACTCTTGTGGAACAGGAAGTTTGATTGGAGCCCATAGTTGAGGGCAGGGTCACGTGAGGTCACGTCACATCCCGAGAAGAGGACACTCACTCACACTCACACTCACACTCACACACTCACACTCACACTCACACTCACACACTCACACTCACACTCACACTCACACACTCACACTCACACTCACACTCACACACTCACACTCACACTCACACTCACACACTCACACTCACACTCACACTCACACACTCACACTCACACTCACACTCACACTCACACTCACACTCACACTCACAC
>NW_015547640.1:313305-318521 GCF_001515605.1 Sinocyclocheilus anshuiensis
CTCACTCACTCACTCACTCACACACACACACACACACTCACACACACACACTCACATCTTTATTCACCTTCATATGCTGTTAAAAAGAAATGTATGATAAAAAAATGGCCATAAAAAATACAGTAGAAACATATTAGGTTTTATGGTTTGAACTAAATATACAGTTAAAAAACATATAGCCTATTTTATGATATTATATGATAATTGATATAATCCCTCCAAAAATAATCAAAATAATTATCCACCAAACAAGAATAGTCCCTCAAACAAAAAATAAGACATTTAATTTTAACCTCCATTTATCACTTATCCACCTTCATATAATATTTGTTCACCTTCATATAGTAACTACACTCAAAAAAATCCATAAAATTAATTTTAATGAAATGTATTATAAGAAATGACAGAACTTTACCATTAAAAATACAGTAGCAACATTTTAGGTTTTATGTATTGAACTAAATACAGTTAAAAAAAACAACAACAACATATAATTTATTTTATTAACTGATATCATCCCCCCCCCCAAAAATAATCTTGATAATAATCCACCAAACAAACAAAATTCATTCACCTTCATATAGTAACTACATGTGGAAAAAATCCATAAAATTTACTTTATGAAATGTATTATAAGAAATGACAGAACCTTACCGTAAAAAATACAGTAGCAACATTTTAGGTTTTATGGATTTAACTAAAAAAAGTAACTAAAAAAATTATTTTATTAACTGATATCATCCCCCCAAAAAGAATCATCATAATAATCCACCAAACAAAAATAATCATCCAAACAAAAAAATAAAAAATTTCAGTTTAACCTTAATTTATCAAATATTCACTTTCATATAATATTATATAGTAATATAGTAACTACATGTGTAAAAAATCCATGAAATACATTTTTATAACATTTATGATAAAAATGACAGAACTTTACCATAAAAATACAGTAGCAACATATACGGTTTTATGGTTTTAACTAAATACACGGTGAAAAACATATAATTCATTTTATTAACTGATATAATCCCCTCAAAATAACCATAATAATACCCCCCCCCCCAAAAAAAATCACTGTAATTACAATGACAAAATGATTAGATTTTCTTTCATTATTAGTTTCTAACAAATGCATCCCACGTTGCTTGTATATTTGTTAGTTTTTATTTATTTGTTGTTTGTCAGAGGAGCAACTGACTGTTTAAAAAAAATGTAATATAGAAGGAAAAATGGAAAATATTTATATAGTTTTATTGTGCTGTTTTCCATCTCAAATAATTTTTTGTAGTTTAACAGTCACTGTCCACAGTGTGGACTTTTTGATCAATTCTTTTGTGTTGTACAGAATAACGAACGCCGAACAGGTTTGCAAAGAGTGTTTTCAGCTGAACTGTCCCTTTAAAAGAGTTTGAGTAAATCATGCCCAAATTTGGCCATGATAACAGTCTGTGTTTGATGTAATTTATCTTCTACCAGTCAATAACCAGCATTAATATTGGTTATTAATAAGTCAACAAGATCAGTGTGTGTTATTTGAGAGATTCAGACTCGATTCACTGTTGAGGAGGACATGTTTTCAGAACCCAGCTTCTCGTGTCTGATAGAAGTTCAATCAGAAGCAGCCAAACATGTTGTTCATTTGTTTTGTCACTCATCCAGGCGGGTTCCTCAGCTGTCTGTTGGCGAATATTCCCGGCAATTGTTTCCCTCAGAACAGTTTCTTAGTTCACGGTGACAGTGATCAATACAGGGACCGGGTGACCGGAGAAATACCTGAGACATTCCTCAAGTCATTCCACTGTGATTGTGTTCATGAATTTGGGTAGTTTTGACTTCTGTAGTCAACATTTTCTGTGAATTAATAAACATGCTATTTTTAGCATAACATTCAGTATAGAATAAACATTCAGTAAACATGCTATTTTATTTTATTGCTTATAATTCACATTCATCAAGAATACAGGGCTGCATTTAAAGGGACGGTTCACATTCTGTCATCATGTACTCAGCCTCATGTCATTCCAAACAATGGATGTTAATGGAGTCTGATGTTATTTGGACCTCAGTGTTCTTTTAAATATCTGACAGAACTTTCACTTTTCAATGAACTATCACTTTCAAGATTTAGGCACGATTTGAAATTGAAATCCACCCATTCATGGTTCTTTTGATTGTTCTATCTATCCTTCTATCCATCAATCCATCATCCATCTTTCTATTGTTCTATTTATTGTTCTATCATCCATCCATCCATCCATCCATTGTTCTTTCTATCGTTCTATCCAACCATCCATCCATTCATCTGTCCATGCATTTTTCTTTCTGTTTTTCTATCTATTATTCATCCATCCATCCAGTCATTCTATCTCTCTTGTCATTCTATTCTATAGTTTCCATCTATCCATTCATCCATCCATCCATAATTTTTGTATTATTCCATCCATCCATCCATCCATTCATTCATTCATGGTTCATTTGATTGTTCTATCTATCCTTCTATCATCAATCCATCATCCATCTTTCTATTGTTCTATTTATCATTCTATAATCCATCCATCCATCCATTGTTCTTTCTATCGTTCTATCCAACCATTCATCTGTCCATCCATTTTTCTTTCTGTTTTTCTATCTATTATTCATCCATCCATCAATCTATCCATCTTTGTTTCTGTCATTCTATCTCTCATTCTATAGTTTCCATCTATCCATCAATCCATCATCTTTCTGTTGTTCTATATATCGTTCTATCCATCCATTGTTCTTTCTATCGTTTTATCCATCCATCCACCCATTCATCTGTCTATCCATTGTTCTTTCTGTTTTTCTATCTATTATTCCATCCATCCATCCCTATATCCATTTGTCCTTCTTTCTTTCTGTCATTCTATATCATTCTATAGTTTCTATCTATCCATCCATAGATATTTTTTTGTTATTTTTTTATTCATCCATCCATCCATCCATCCATCTACCTATCTATTGTTTGATGTCTTTTATCTTCAAGTTACCATAACCATAAGTTGAAATATCAGTCAAAAATATTTTTCTAAACAAGATAATATTGTCTGAATTGTCTGAAAACATGTGTACATTCTCGGATCAAGACACATGAAGTGTCTTGATAAGTGCAGTTTTCTGCCCTGTAATGATGCCTACATAGTGAAGAGCTTGTCTTGTTTTTAAATAGCCAGGAGCCTTTAGTTTACAGTACATCCCAGCTATGAACTGTGACTTACTAGCCAATGCTAGTCAGTGTCAGCTGGTATTAGTGGAAAAGACGTTCTCATTATAGAGTGTTTAATTGGACAAACATTTGTATACACCCCTTTGAACACGATCATCGATATTTGTGGCCAGAGAAAGACTGTGAACTCTAAATACATATACCAGCTAAAAATGTTTATTTTTATCAGCTTTTACTGCGCAAACATGGACTAGATAAGGAAGGAAATCCACAATCTCAAAACAGTTTCAATTTTATTGGACCTTTTGAACTGGAAGTTAATTTGAAGTATTTTTACTGAAAAGCAAGTCAAAGATACTGATTTGGAAGTGGATATCTTGCAGTGAGAGAAATGATGAATGTACCTTGAAAACAATAACAGTGAGTCCAGACTGAGACGGTACATGAGTCTGAGTTTGACTGTCCTACTTTCAGACGCTCTTTGTGCAGCTTTATATAAGTTTTATTTTGGACGGAGTGGGCCGTACCGCAGGCAAAGTAGCTTCCTGTTGATTTTAATTGTTGCGTCCTCCTCTGAGCCTTTGCTCTTCAGACCGGCTCCAGATATGAGCTCTGATCTGAGATCAGCTGCGCTCGTGTTCATCATCACAGCGTGTGCAGACAGAACAGGCCTCAGATTAGGAGTGTGTGTGTGTGTGTGTGTGTGTGTGTGTGTGTGTGTGTGTTGGCAGGTCTGGTGATGTTGTTTATTAATAAGTCTTGGCACCGTAGCTGTTCGGTTGCTAAGACCAGAACGGCATGTGTGTCAGGTCACCTTCACTGAGTCGTTTTGTGTGTGTGTGTGTGTGTGTGTGTGTGTGTGTGTGTGCGCGTGTGAGCATTTATGTGCTTCTGTTGCTGATACGCGTGGTATGAACTGTGTGTAAATGAGTGTGAATTATTGTGGAGTCAGTCTGTGGGCAGCTGGCCTCTTCTCTCCTCTCACACTGTTTTTATTAGTGTGTTTGCTGAGGCACGCTTTACTACTACTATCACTTCTGTCTGGATCAAATCACTAACAAGAAGCTTTAAACTTCAGTATTACACTTTGGCCACAAACTTTCAGGAAATTGAAGTGGAATTTGAATTTGAATTTATGACAGGAATAGGAATTTACTGAAGTGTTCAAAGCAATTTAACACAGATAGTGCATTCTGGGAAATGTGTTCTTGCACCCTGATCCACAAAAGTTAATTTATTAAATAAGAAAAAATATTGATATAAAAAATTAAATATAAAAACTAAACTAGATGACATTTCAAGCATCCATCCATCATTCAACAACCCATCTATTAATCCATCCATCCATCTGTCTATTCATCCATTCATCCATCCATCATTCAACCATTCATCTATTAAGCCATCCATCCATCCTTCTATTCATCCATCTGTCCATCCATCATCATCCATCCTTCTGTTCATCCATCCATACATCTGTCTATTCATTCAACCATCCATCCGTCCATCTATTCATCCATCCATCCATCTATTTGTCCATCCATCCATACATCCATCATTCAACCATTCATCTATTAATCCATCTGTCTATTCATCCATCTGTCCATCCATCCATCATCCATCCATCTGTCCATCTGTCTGTTCATTCATCTATCCATCCATTCATCCATCCATCCATCATCTTGATAGTTTATCCCAAATGTGAGTTTTTCTTGCATTTCTTTTAATTTTAATAAATTTTAATTAATCTAAATTCTTTAGTTCAAATTCAAATAAATTCAAATTCTGCATCCTGTTTGCTAGAGACCCAACCTCTCAGAACACTTAAGCAATCGCATAGCAACAGCCTGGCAGGTTTTCTCCAGAGAATGTAAAGTTGTGCTGTCTTTATTTTAGTTATTTATTTTTGCACAGACTTTAAAGTTGTCCCATTTTTTATTTCTGCCTCACTTTCCTCATCTCTCCTCAGGAGCTCACACACACACACCCACCCACACACACACACACACACACACATAGACACACACACACA
>NW_015547640.1:318677-319148 GCF_001515605.1 Sinocyclocheilus anshuiensis
TCTGCACTTTATCAGCTTTCCTTCACAGTCCGTCCCAAATCCTCTCTGGGTGAAATGTTTCACACATGCACTGATCCCAGAGCAGCTGTCCCGCGCTCATCCTGATCTGAACTAGAGGAAAGAGCAGAAATACTAGTGTTTACAAACAGCTTCTCTAAACACCCACAAACCAGCTGCCCTTTTTCTTAAAATTGTGACATTTGAATTTAATATGTTAAATTTAAACCTCACTCAAGTTATTTTTAGTTCTCATTTTCTAACAGCTATTTTTGCATTGAAAGTGAAGCGATGACCTTATTTGCGAACTGATTATTTACTTGAACTTTTGATTTCAGCTCCTTTATAATTTGGCACAAAACAGATTCAAATGACAGTGCCAGTTCAGATGATGTGCTGAAATAGTTCCCTTTCAGTCGGTCACTCTCGACGTCACGTCGGATGACCGACGAATTGGGATCTCGCTTAGCGAGA
>NW_015547640.1:319245-319458 GCF_001515605.1 Sinocyclocheilus anshuiensis
AGCAGATGCCCCTGTCTTGCGTGCAGAGATCGCAGTCCTACTGGCGAAGGACGCGATACAGCCGGTTCCTCCAGCCGATATGAGGTCGGGGTTTTACAGCCCTTACTTAATTGTACCCAAGAAAGGCGGTGGGTTGAGACCGATCTTGGATCTGCGCGTCTTGAACCAGACCCTTCACAGGCTCCCGTTCAAGATGCTCACGCAGAAATGCAT
>NW_015547641.1:0-4526 GCF_001515605.1 Sinocyclocheilus anshuiensis
AGCCGTTTTAGGGGGGCGTGGCAGGGTCTTAACTTTGATAAAGAAAAACTCTTTGGTCTTTGCAACTTCAGGGATCTTATCTATGCACAATCAGCTTGTAACACTCCAAAGAGAAAGGAAAACTTGAAATCGCATCATATGACCCCTTTAAATTAAACCTACCAGGAAGCAGGATTAACTTCAGATTAACATTGTGTTTCCAGTCTTTATATATCAAAATTATTGGCACCTTTGGTAGATCTGAACAAAGAAGCCTTTGAAAACATATCTGCATTGTTAACAATTTAGATTTTTTTATTCCAAAAGGTAAATTTTATTTACCTTTTTTTTTTTTGAAAGATCAAAAGGTAAAAATAAAATTAAAATACAGGTTTATTTTCACAACCTTCTTTGATCATATTTTCTTAGGGTGCCAATATAATTCTGACCATGTGCCCTATTTTAACGATCTAAGCACATGGTCTAAAGTGCAAGGCGCAGGTGCACCTAGGGCATGTCCGAATCCACGTTTGCTAGTTTCACAACGGGAAAAACGGTCGGCGTGCCCGGCGCATGGTCTAAAAGTGTTGTCCCCATTATCTTAATGAGTCATGGGTGTGTTTTGGCATAACGTGCAATAAACCAATCACAGTCTCATCTCCCATTCCCTTTAAGAGCTAGTTGCGCTCTTTACATTCGCTATTTACACGGCGGAACTTGAAAGCGCAAAGACAGAACGCGTCTCCAGAGATGAAATGGAGCTGCTCGCACGCGAGCAATAGGTAGCCTAATTCTGTTTTTAGAAATTACTCAAAGCATATCTCTTTAGTGATCTTTTAAGTTATAATCTTACAGTTGTTGTTGCCATTGTTGTTATTGTTATTATGGAGTAATGTTTCTTTTATTGTTGTTTTATACTGTTGTAGCGCCTTGAGTGTAAGAAAGGTGCATTACAAATACATTTTATTATTATTATTTTATTCGACACCATGTGTGCAGTTTACTTCGATTGCTTTAAAAAAAAAGTTATCCTCTTCAGTAACATTTTTTGTATGTTGTTGTCTTTGTTCCACTGCTATTGTTTTCTTTGGATTTGCTTCTCAGTTCCATACAATTTTAAGCTTTTCTTTGTTTATTCCATGTTTTATACGCAACCTCTGTCATGCTAATTCAGATTAGCACAGTTGGTTTTAAATGAACCTAGTTTATTTTAGCCCAGGACTCCATAGTACAGGAGTTAGTAATCTGTGTTTCAGAAAGTCATTTTTAAAACCTTGATTAACTATCCTAGATTAAGCCTATTTCTGGCTTAATTTAAACCCTGTCCGGGAAACTGCCCCAGAATTTACCTCAGAAGAATGCGATGAAGTCAGACCCCAGAGGGTTAAAACTTTGTAAACCTAATGTGCCACAAACAGTCATTAAAGATGAACGAAGAATAAAGACCAACCTCCTTGTTCCTCGTGTTTTATTCTCCGGGGTTCTGGTTCCTCGTGTTTTATTCTCCGGGGTTCTGGTTCCTCGTGTTTTATTCTCCGGGGTTCTGGTTCCTCGTGTTTTATTCTCCGGGGTTCTGGTTCCTCGTGTTTTATTCTCCGGGGTTCTGGTTCCTCGTGTTTTATTCTCCGGGGTTCTGGTTCCTCGTGTTTTATTCTCCGGGGTTCTGGTTCCTCGTGTTTTATTCTCCAGGTTTCTGGTTCACTTGTGTTCTCCTCACTCTCCTCTTTAACAAACACCATCTTCACAGCAGCAGATCTCAGTTCAGATGATACTCCTCCAGATATTCCTGCTTGCTTCAAAACTTAGTCACGACTGTGAGGATGAGAGTATTAATTTAACAGTTTCAAAAACTGTATTTTTCTACTTGCAGAAACAACATCTCTAACAGATTGTATTAAACAGCACCACAATAAAACAAAACAGAGAGCACGGTGAAACTAAACTTCTTCCTCTGTGGTTTAATGGTGTTTTGCAAACAAACGCATGTTTTAGCGCCACCCGCTGAACTGGAGTGTGAAGCGGAGAGAGGAGGGAAATAATACGGGGAATATTTACGTAGAGCGTCTAAAAGGTGAGCTGAGATTTGTTTTCCTTAAAAAAAGCCGATCTGCACAAAATAAATTAAAAGAAATTAAAATTATAGACTCGCGTGGTATTTGATCAGCATCAACCGTATTTGTGTGTGAGGATTAGAGGAGAACAACGATTGAATTTATTAGTCAAATATTTCAAATCACACAAAGTTGCAGCATGTAAATATGGAAATTAAGATAAAAGAAGACACATGATAAGTTGTAGCTTTATATATAAAAAAACTAACTAAAAGTTTAGCATGGAAAAACAACATCCTTGGTTTATGTGTCCATCTAAATATCTGAAACTTAAACAGTTGAATGAACGGTATGTGAATTCCATATCCACAAAATAAGATAGTTTGAAGATGTTTCTGAAAAGCTGTTTACTTGATATTGAAATTGATATTGCATTTTGCAGTGTCTAACATCAGATTCTGTGGTGAAGAGAATAACTAAAGAGGATATTGCTTTATATCCACTCCAGTTTTACAAGAAGCCGTGAGACCCAAATTTAGAGCCAGAATCAGAATCAGAATGAGCTTTATTGCCAGGTATGTTTACACATACGAGGAATTTGTTTTCGTGACAGCTTTCGTGATAACTTTGTGTTAAAGTCATTTTTATTTGGTACTAAAGAAATCTGGGTACCGTAATCATACATTAATGGACAGTGTTAATCCTATTTAATCTTACATATGATTGTTGCTGTGCTAAGCTTTTTTTTATTATTAATTAAAAAGTAGATAAAACAAGATATAAATAAGATATTTTGAAGAATATTCGTAACCGCCAGAAAGTTTCTGATCCCTGTTGACTCCAATAGTGTTTTTTTTCATACTATGAAAGTCATGGGGGCACAGAAACTGTTTGGCTACCAGTATTGTTCCAAATATATATGTTTGCATTCAACAACAGAAGGAAACTCAAACAGGTTTAGAACAATAACAACATAACTTTTAATTTTTGGTTGAACTATTCCTTCAAAGCAACCTAATATAGCTGCTGTTATTGCCATTTGTGTCATTAATGTAAATTAAACATTAGAAAGAAAATCACTCACTGTCCTTGACCGAATCACTTTTGTAAAATAATGTATATTGAATTTATACAGTGAAGACTATTCAGTCTATTTGTAGTCTATTTATTTTATACAATATAATCAGGGCCGTCATTAGTGGGGTGAAAGGTGGTGACGATTATAGGGGCCCACAGCTGAGGCCCATCCCCCCCCCCCCCCCCCCTGATACATTAATAATAATAAAAAATTTACAAAACTTTTGGGGACAATTTTGGTCGCAAAGTATAGCCAAGTAAACCATTAAACACACATTCGTAAACCTAATAACCTAATACCAACCTGCAGGGCTGTCGCTAGTGGGGTGAAAGGTGGTGACGATTATAGGGGCCCACGGCTGAGGGGGGGCCCTCCAGCGATCTCAACCGACTGGCTGAGGCCAGCCTAAAAATATGCTCAGGACAGTTGACGGGCCACTGCTGCGCATCGTCACGAAAGCTTATCATTTGCACGTGTTTTTAAGCCTGGCCAATTTAAATATTTAAAAGAGTTTAAAGCATTCAAACACAAGACACGGAAAAACTCAACAGAGTAGGCTACTCGCGCACCGTGTTTGGTGTGCACGCAGAAAGCCGCATCTCACAGACAACAACACCGAACCGAGCTCTCCTTCGCATCCTGCTGCACCTGAACGAACAAATACAAATCGCAGTTTAAACATGCAATCAGAAAAAACGATGTGAAAGAGCCCAATTCAGCACCCGCGCACGGTGTTCGGTGCGCATAGGGCACACGCACAGAGATGCGTCTCAAAGCGCTTGAACACCGAATTTGCCTCTTCTTGCTCTTGTACCGACAAATACATACAAAATGATGTCAAAATACCTGTCTTGGAGAGTATCCTTGAAAAAACGGTCGGTTATGTCTTAAGTGAAAGTAAACAGTGGAGAAAGAAATCGGATGTGTATCATTATAATGGATGCATTGTCTCTTAAAGTGACCGCGCGCAATTTAGCTGCTAGCTGTAATGTTAATCCAAGAAAATGAAAGAAATAAAAACTCACTGCTCTTGACTGAATTACTTTGTAGTTTTAACAAGAATTAATCCAGTCAAACCTACAATTATTCAGACACCAGATATAATTTTTGATATTGTTTTACTAGTGGGGGCAGGACACTATAGTTCATTTATGTAAGTGAGTATAGCAAAATATAGTAAACTGTGAAATACAGGTGCATCTCAATAAATTAGAATGTCGTGGAAAAGTTCATTTATTTCAGTAATTCAACTCAAATTGTGAAACTCGTGTATTAAATAAATTCAACGCACACAAACTAAAGTAGTTTAAGTCTTTGGTTCTTCTAATTGTGATGATTTTGGCTCACATTTAACAAAAACCCACCAATTCACTATCTCAACAAATTAGAATATGGTGACATGCCAATCAGCTAATCAA
>NW_015547641.1:4819-6019 GCF_001515605.1 Sinocyclocheilus anshuiensis
TTCCGCGACAATCTAAATAAATGAGATGCTGATATATTATACCCAAAAAATCTTCATACAGTGGACTACCAGTAAAATTAATAAAAAAAAATTGGGACCAAAAATTTTTCAGACACTTTGACCTGACCATGTTTTGCTTAAGTGTTTTATCTTTAATTGCTAATGCGAACTTTTTACACCATAGACTGAACAAAATTAAGCATTACTTGGTAACTGGTCAACAAAGTATTGATAGTTGTGTAAATATTGTCATACTAACAGTTGTCTGAATTTTTGGTTGATTGTAATCCATTACATACCTTTCTATCAAAGTTATCTGACATTATCAAGATTAATTTGTTCTGACAGTTTAACTCTGAGTTCTTGTCATATTTTATTACCATTTTCTAAACTTTATCAAATAAACTGTGATAATGTGAGAAATGTTGAAGGTGAGAATACATTTCGGTTTGACTGTATATTTAATTTTTACAGTGAAGACTATGCAGTGCTATTTTACATTTGATTATTCGGTTTCTGTACCTGGACACCTACAAACTTAACCTTAAAACATTGTGTAAATAGCACAAATAAACAAATAGAACGAACATATAAATTAAACAATTTTAAACAGGGCCCATTGGTACAACCTGCACTGGGGCCCCGCACACCCCAGCTATGGCCCTGAATATAATATTTCTTATTCAGTGCTTTAAGTGTTTGTAGGTCAATTTCTTTGACTGTTTACTTGTCTTCAGTAAGTTCCCAGGTGAAAAAGAAATATATTTAAATTGTGGTTTTTCAGACATACTTACTATATTTAAATTATACTGTACTAAGTGCATATTAAATGTATTATTTTGAAACAACTTTAAGTATATTAAGTGTATTTCAAGATATGCTTAAGTTTGATTTTAATCTATTTGTAATATTTAATATATTGAAATTGTGTTAAATTGGAACCACTTTAAGTATATTTAGTGCAATTTAAGTGTATTTCTTAAAATACATTTAAAATGTCCTTTTAATACTTCATGAACTACAGTTAGAGTATATTTGAAGCATCGTTTTAATGTACTTCAAGTACATTTCAATTGTATTTCAGCTCATTGGAAATGCATTAGCATTACACTACTAGTATATTATAAAGCTGCTTTTTTCAGTATACACACACACACGTACAGACTTTGATATCTAGAAAACTTTAATGTATTATATATT
>NW_015547641.1:13368-23204 GCF_001515605.1 Sinocyclocheilus anshuiensis
TAGTCGGTGTGTTTGAATTTAAACACAAGTACGCCCAAGTTTTTTTTTTTGTTTTTTTTTTTTTCGTATATGATGTTGAAATCCTTGTGGGAATTTTAGAAATATATATTAGAAAATAAAGGCGTCCAGCTTGAACAAATTTATAAACACCTAGCTTATTACAATTAATGTATCATGTAATGAACAACAGCCTAATCAACCAAAGTAGCATAACGTTTTAAGTAAAACTGAACAACATATTAAACAACATATTTTAAATATCGCAATGCTTAATAATAGTTGACAAACGTTTGTACATTGTAAATGTTAAAAATGTTTTTCAAAATATTGTACTTTTCCAAATATTAAAATTATAAATACATAAATATTTAAAATATAACCATGTGTAGGTCTACTGCAATATAAAGTACATTAAAAACCCACTAAACGTGTAATCGTTTTGTTATGTTTTTACACAAAGTAGACATAAAATATACTTTAAGTAAGGGTAACGTAAGTATGTTTTCTGTAAATACACTAAAAAGTCACAAAGTATGCTTGTGTTTAGTATATCCCTTAAAAGTGTAACTAAATATATATTTATTAACATAGTATTTCTACTATACTTTTTAGAAATATACTATACTATAGTGTGCTTGTGTTTAGCATATTCCTTAAAAGTGTAACTAAGCATATATTTATTGCCAAAGTATTTCTAGTATACTTTTTATAAATACATTAAAAGTATGCTTCTGTTTAGCATATTTTTTAGAAGTATAACTAAGCATATATTTAATACAACAGTACTTCTAGTATACTTTTTAGAAATATATTAAAATGCAATTCAATATATGTTTATTGCACTTGAAATAAGCATGTTGGGAATACAAATGTATTATAAACATACTACTTGAATTTCAAGTATATTTTTAATACATTCAATACTACGTCTTTTTCACCTGGGTTTGCTTTTACGTAGGCTAGTATTTTTTTATTATTATTTTGTGATATTGGAATTGGTAACAAGAATTATGAAATTGCAATGCATCAAAAATTTTGATTGGAAAAAAATCCTATTTTAAAGTCCGCATGAAATCAAAATTGACTTTATTTACTTTACTAGCGCACATTGCTAGTCTTGATGTGAACAATTAATCCGTGCAAGTTAATCCGCTGAAATCTCGCCTACATTTCAGGTGAGGCGAGGCGCATCTCAAACAAGCCTACTGTATCGGAGCTTGATCCGTTTTGAGAAAAGCATGTGATCTATGACGTGCGAAGCTTCATTCGCCTGAAAACCACGTGACTGCTTCAGTATCGGGTTCAAACTAAGTAAATCTCAGCGCCGTTTCCTTTACATTATATTGCATTATAATGTGTTAGCATTGTTTTTTTTTAATCATAATTTATATATTGAGCACAAAAATGAACTTTGCCTCAGTCCTTAGACTGTAATCTGTAGTAGAACCAGATGTGAAACCACTGCACTGTAAATAGGTTGCTGTAAATTTTACAGTAACTTACTGGCAGCTGGATGCCAGTAAACAATACGTCTTTACTGTATTTTATTTACAGTATTATTACTGTAGTTTATTTTCATTTAGTTTAAAACAAATTTTACCTGTAAAAAACAATCAAATTGTGGTACTGCACTGTAAACCATGATTTTTACTTAAAGGGGTCATATGATGCGATTTCAAGTTTTCCTTTCTCTTTGGAGTGTTACAAGCTGATTGTGCACCACTCACAAATGCTGTATTATCAGACATTACAAGCAAGAAGAAATGAAAATGAGTTTCCTTCAGAAATACAGTGATATAAAAACACCCGCACCGGGTTTCGATTTTGAAACGTGCAGTGCTCATGTTTATTCAACATGTGCTAGCATGTTCCTCTCAAAGTCAGCCTGTTCTGTGAGTTAGTGGAGAACAGCAGCTAGAGGCTAATTTGGCTAATTTAGTAACATTAATGTTAGTTAAGCTGATGGAAGCTCACCTGCTGTTAGCACCGCTACGAGGCAATCACAAGACTCCAATACGCCTCCGATGCAGATGACATGACCACAAACTTTAAAATAAAATACAAAAGATGTTCTTAACAGTGGTGTTTCTTCACTCAGTTTTCCTCAGTAGGTTGTTAGCGCTGTTTTATGTTACCGTTACGTCTGTCACTGAATTTAGGGACCGTCTCTAAAGTTACATACGACATTGGTACACACTTTCTGACTTAAATAGCATTTGAAGAGAATTAGCAAATAAAGAGGCAGAGTTACTTGCGATAAAGAGGCAGAGTAGAGAAGATAACTTACTATGCTTCTCTTTGTTCAACTAAGTTAGTTAACTTCGGCTAAATTACATTATTAACTTACCAGTTGATGTTATCATCGATACTATGGCATTCAAAAGAGGAGGATCCAAAATACACCTCCGACATTGCAGACTACATCCAGACTACAAATCTGAAAATAACAAACAAAAGAAGTACTAGAAAATACTGTTTAATATCTCCACTGAGACAGTGGTTTGCCTAACGCACTTTACCTCAGTATTTCACGTTAATTCGCTGTTAAGGTTAAATAACGACTCACCAGAGGAGCTAACTTGCATTAAAGGGCAGCAGAACGTACAAACGTGTTTCTCGGTTTAACTAAGGTTTATTTCGACTAATATAGCAGACCTTAACTTACTCACCAGTCGATGTTATCAGCCTTTTGGCGGCATTCCGGCCGTCAGTCAGAAAAAAAGGCTCCAACTCCCGACATGAAAAATGACACGATGAATAATGTTAGTTTGCTGTTAACAAGTGAAAACATCTTAAAATATCGCAGTTTTGCATAAAACAGAAATAATATACTAACCTTTCGTCGAGTTAACGGTGCACTTCTCTTTTGTCCTTTTACAGCCACTTCCATCAAACAGACAAAAAATAAATCTCCCTTGCCATTGGTCAGTTTTTCGCGGGCAAGTTCACTACTGTAAATTGATTTACAGTAGTGAGGAAATACAGTAGTGACCGTATATTTTCCCATAATCCTTTGCGGTTTACAGTAAAATACTGTAAACACATTTTACAGTATCTCTACATATTACAGTATAATACTGTTCAAATGATAAAAATCAGTTACAGTGTGGCTGTAATGGAACATAACACTTTGGAAGGTGTTATTTATTTTTATGACCACTAGATGGCCGCAGAATAAACCGTTTTAAAACTCTTCGAATAATTAACCTTTTTCCGATACAATTGTGATGAAAGCTTCACTGGTTCAGAACACTTCACTTCGCCATCACTACAGCTGACACATATGCATTATAAGACAACTGAACATAATATAAAACGCATAAGAAAGCACAATGATATAATTTATATCATAAAGCAAAATTATATACAAGAAAAAAAAACTATTTTTGATATTGTTCTTTGGGGAGGAACTCAATCTTTGAGTTGATCTGAATCTCAGTTGAATCTGCTGTTTTTGAAGATGAAGATGAACTTTATTCACTTTGAAAACTTTAGATAATGTTTCTTTGTCATGTCACTTGCAATGTCTGGTTAGAACAGATTTATCCAGATTATATTTTATTGCTTGATGCATTATTGTGTTACATTTGTAGAGGACGCGTGTCAGACCTGAAAGTGCTGATTTGAATATGATCTACTTACTATGATAGTTTTTTGTATGACTGAGTAGAGAAGATGAATGACTGAAACACTTCCCACATGCAGTGCAGTGATACGGTTTCTCTCCAGTGTGGATCCTCTCGTGTGTTTTCAGATTTGCTGACCGACTGAATCTCTTGTCAGTGTGAACACTTGTAAGGTTTTACTCCAGAGTGAATCCTCTCATGCAGTTTTAAAATGCTCGCTGAAGTAAAAGTCTTTTCACACTCAACGCACATGTACTCTTTCACACCAGTATGTATTGTCTTATGTCCTTTTAAAGGGATCGTTCACCCAAAAATGAAAATGTTGTCATCATTTACTTACCCTCATGTTGTTCCAAACCTGTATGAGTCGCTATCTTATTTTGAACATAAAAGAAGATATTTTGAAGAATGCTGGTAATCAAACAGTTGGTGGTTCCTATTGACTTCCATAGTATTTATTTTTCTACTATGGAAGTCAATGGGGACCAACAACTGTTTGGTTTTTTAAATTTCTTCAAAATATCTTCTTTTGTGTTCAACATAACAACGAAACTCATACAGGTTTGGAACAACATGAGGGTGAGTAAATTATGACAAATTTGTCATTTTTGGGTGAACTATTCCTTTAAACTTTGTAAATGTAAAAAACTCTTTCCACACAAATGACATGAATTTGGCTTCTCCTTTGTATGAACTCTCAGGTGTGTCTTCAGGTCTGAAGCACACAAAAACGTTTTGCCGCATTGATCACATGTGTGCAGCTTCTTTCCAGTGTGGATGTTTATGTGTTTCTTAAGGTGTGATGATTGTGTGAAACTCTTCCCGCACTGATCACAAGTGAACAGTTTCTCTCCAGCATGAACTCTCATATGATGCTCAAGACTTGTTTTGCTTGTCAAACTCTTTCCACACTGAGTGCAGGTGAAAGATTTATTGGCTCTTCTTTTCTTTAAATCCTTCTTATTCTCCTTCTCGTTTGGTTTGAGAGCAACTCTAAAGTTTTTCTCCAGTTTTGACATGATTTTTCTCCTCAACTTCACTTGATTCTTTATTCTCATCGTTTTCTTCAATCAACTCTGAAATAAAAGTAAAAAATAGTTCATTTTCAGTATCTTGTAAAAAGCTGAGAAATGTGAAAATAAAAGTGAACCCTGATGTAACAGTGCAGGGCTCCAGTGTAATGCTGGGTACACACCACAAGATAATCGGGCTGATTTGGGGCCGATTTTTCCCCTTCCGACAATTCTTAGGCAATGTCCCGATTATGAAATTTTCATATAGAAAAATGTATATATTCTACTCTTACTAAATGTACCATTATTAGAATACAACTTTAGAATTTTTAATATATAAAGCAAAACAGAAATGAATGACTAATAAGCGAAAAAGTGCTCCTCCGCTGCCATCTACTGGTTATAGTGGTAATTTTATGTATTTTGTATTTATTTTGCATAAGCGTTGCAATTTTGATATACATTGTGTTTTGTCCCATTAAGATTTTTTTTTTAATGTGAAATAGTTAAGTTGTTAAAAAGTGCTTAAATCTCTCTCTCAAAAGGTTGGACAAACCCTGAAATTAATGATGTAATAACATTGGACAATTTCTGCCACAACACCATGGTTATAGTTAGCATTACTGCTTCTGGGTTTCTGCGTCAGCACTGTTTGATCTGTTCATAGCAGAACTCTGTGCTGAATTTGAACACTTCTCACTAGATCTCGCAGCAACCTTATTTATTCTGCAGTGAGTTCAAACTCTTCTCACTGGATCTCGCAGCGCTGTGCAGTAACCGTGTCGCGAGATCAACATTGGTTCCTGAATAAACCTGTTCTGAGCTTGGACCAGTTTGCTTGCGTTACGCTCAATTATTGGTCCGAGCTGCTAAACGGTCCGTGCTGCGCAGCACAAACGAGCAGCGCGGTTCTGTTACGCTTTTGTTTTATTTGCCGTTTGATGTTTCTCATATGCAACAGAAATGGCCGCTCTTATGAGTTGGGTAACGTGGTGGTCACACCGGCAGAATTGTTTGTTTGCAAAATGCAAAGTTTGAGCCCAGCAGTGGAAAGTAGACAATTGTGTTAAAAAATCTTTAAATTATTCTTTTAAAAATATTATAGCGACAATACCCATGTTTCTATAGGGAGAACTATTAAAGGGTTAGTTCACCCACAAATGAAAATTAGCTTGTGTTTTACTCACCCTCCAGGCATCCTAGGTGTATATGACTTTCTTCTTTCAGACGAATCCAGTCTGAGTTATATTAAAAATTGTCCTGGCTATTCCAAGCTCTATCATTGCAGTGTTGCAGTTAAACAGTCCACAAGTCGTCAAATAAAGTGTGCGCATCCATAATAAAACGTGCCACAGATGACTCCGGGGGGTGAATAAATGCCTCCTGTAGCAAATCCATGTGTTTTTGTAACAAAAATATCCATATTTCAAACGTAATAAACACTTTATTCTCACTTCCCGTATCTGTCATACGCAGAAGCCGTTCCGGTGGATGACGTAGTACGTCGGCGTTGTCAGGGTTTTGCCCTAACACTCTGTTTGTCTTGTGTTTGTTTCTTGTGTCTATGTTGTCTTGTGTCAGCACATGGCCTCGTTGATTGTTTTTCTCAGCCATGTGCTTTTCTAGCCCCTCCTCCTGGTTTCCTCTTTACCATACCCTCTTGTTAGCCCTTGTTGAGTCCTTGTTAGTGTAATTGCTCTCACCTGTTCCTCTTGTGCTTTCCTCCCTATTTATAGTTCCCCCTGCCCTCTTGTTTTTGCCAGTTTGTGGTCATTTTCACCCCTTCTATCACTGTTTTTGTTTCTGTCTGTGGCTGAGTGTGTGTTCTTGTCTCCCTGCCTGGTTGGTCTTGTGTCCTTGTCTTGTCTAGTCCTTTGTAGTTCCTTGTTCTTGTCTTGCTCCTTGTTTTGCCTTTTGTCACTTTTTTATTATTTATCCAGTTCTTCTAGTCCTGATCTTCTGTTTTGCATTTTTGTTTGATATTCTTTGTTAGTTGTGTTGGTTAGATTGGTAATTATTTCTTATTTTGTTACTTTTTTTTAAATCAGTTCTTTGTGTTATTTATCCCCCTGCCTGTTTTGAAGTAATTGTGTTCCTGTTGATCTTTGTCCTGTCTTGTTTCTTTGTGTTCGAGTTCCCGTCCTGACCTGTGCCTGTGAGTCCTGCCACTGGTTCACCCTGCCTATTACTTGGTCCGCTTCAGAGTCGGCGTTCAACAAGTATCTGAGCTCAGCTCTATGGTGCCTTGCTTGGCCCTCTCTATCTGCCTGGTCGTGCCGCTCCTTCTGCTGCTATTGTAATCTGCCAGTTGCTGTCCGAAACTGTTCCAGTGGTCTTCCCTAGCTGCCTCTTTGTTTACTGTGTTCCTGATGTTGTATCACCTGTGCACCTCACTACCCTCTTGTATCAGTCTGTTTTGTCAATAAACCCTCATCACTCAATCTGCTTATGGGTCCTCCTTCCAGATCCCTGACAGTCGTTGTGTGATGAATGCGGAGAGAGAAGAAAAAGCACTGTCTTTCAGATGAGACGTTAAACTGAAGTCCAGACTCTGTGGTCATTAAAAATCCCATGGCACTTCTCGTAAAGAGTAGGGGTGTAACCCTGGTGTCCTGGCCAAATTGCCCCCCTGGCCTTTGTCTTTCATGGCCTCCTAATAATCCCCATTCACTGAATTGGCTCTATCTCTCTCTCCTCTCCACCTGTAGCTGGTGTGTGGTGTGTGCTCTGGTGCCGTTGTCCTGTGGCTGCCGTCGCATCATCCAAGTGGATGCTGCACACTAGTGACTAGTGAGGAGAGACTCCCCACATGATTGTAAAGCACTTTGGGTGTACAACAATACACAAAGCGCTATAAAAATGCATCATTCATTCATTCATTCAAGCTGCGATTCCAAACATGACCACAGGGAGACGCCAAAGACCACTAAATCGCCTGCCCTTACTACTATATGGATCCATTCAGAATCGCTAAATCTCTGACCACTGGATAATCAGCGTTCACACTCTTGCTTTTAAGGCAAATACACGCTGAAAGGAATAATTTTACTGATATCTGGAGGTAAGTCACTATTCTCTCTGCAATCGCTGATGAAATCGGCCATGTTTTCTCTGCATTAGCGCTGTTTTGAACTTACCGTTTGAATTAATTTACTGGCTCCTTGGACTGTACAGGAGTTTACCGGTTTAATCCAAGTGGATGCTGCACACTAGTGGTGGTTGAGGAGAGACTCCCCACATGATTGTAAAGCACTTTGGGTGTACAACAATACACAAAGCGCTATAAAAATGCATCATTCATTCATTCATTCAAGCTGCGATTCCAGACATGACCACAGGGAGACGCCAAAGACCACTAAATCGCCTGCCCTTACTACTATATGGATCCATTCAGAATCGCTAAATCTCTGACCACTGGATAATCAGCGTTCACACTCTTGCTTTTAAGGCAAATACACGCTGAAAGGAATAATTTTACTGATATCTGGAGGTAAGTCACTATTCTCTCTGCAATCGCTGATGAAATCGGCCATGTTTTCTCTGCATTAGCGCTGTTTTGAACTTACCGTTTGAATTAATTTACTGGCTCCTTGGACTGTACAGGAGTTTACCGGTTTAAAATTATGTGATTGCAAAAGCCTGCTGCTTTTCATTTTTAAGATATTATTTTTGTTATAAAGTACTGATTCAAATTAGTAATCAATAATTAATTATTATTCTACTGCTCTGCGTGCTTCCCCTGACATGCTCTCGCACCCCACACACTCCGCTTGCATTCATTCACGTGATTGGTCGAGATGAGAGGTTATCCCGCCTGGGTAGTGTGATTTATATAGTGTCATTTCAAATCATATATGGGATCATATATAACCCAGACTCTGACGCTTTTACTCTGGGTACCGGCAACATGTCAGAAGTGCCGGCACGCACAAAAAAGTGCAGGTACTTTAAAGGCTAAAATATAGAAGTGCCTGCGTACCGGCCCACTTCAAGCACTGCTGGAAATGAGAGAAAAGTGTTTATTACGTTTGAAATATAGATATTTTTCTTTAAAAAATCACATGCATTCACTACAGGAGGCTTTTATTCACCCCCCGGAGCCGTGGGAAGCATGTTTTATTATGAATGCACTCGCTTTATTTGACGACTTGTGGACTGTTCAACTGCAACACCCGCTGACTGCAATGATAGAGCTTGGAATAGCCAGGACAATTTTTTATATAACTCCGACTGGATTCGTCTGAAAGACGAAAGTCATATACACCTAAGATGCTTCGAGGGTAAGTAAAACACAGTCTAATTTTCATTTTTGGGTGAACTAACCCTTTAAATATGTTGGTTTGTTTGATCAACTACACAATTTACCATTCACAGGGAGCATGATAGACAGGGGGTCTGACCAATCAGAATGTGGATATATTATGTGCCGCCGCTGCTATCCGCCATCTTGTCCAACAGCTACATCTGATCTCCATAGAAATCCATGTTAAAACAGGGTAAAAAACATCGACTGAATTGAAACTTTTTCAATATAACTAAATATAAAAATGTGTGTGGAGGGTTAAACTGTGCTGTTGTTGGCTGCCACAGTAACAGCAATACGCTAAGGAATTCCTTTAAAGGGGTCCTATTATGCTCTTTTACAAAGTCTTGATTTTGTTTTGGGGGTGTACTAGAACATGCTCTCATGCTTGGTGGTTCGAAAAACGCATAATTTTTTCACATAATTTACATGATTAAAATACCTTTCTCCCCAGCCTGGCACAAACGGCTCGATTAGTTCCGGCTTTGATGAAGGTCCGTCTTCCGAAAAACGAAATGTGTTGTGATTGGCTAGCTGTCCCAGTGCATTGTGACTGGTGAAAAGCTTAGACGATGTCTCAGTACTCAGTACACACCCCTTGCGCCGTCTTTCAACAAAAGCTTTTTGGCGAATCCGGCACTGTACTCCCTCATGTTGTGGAAGCTGTCCTCAGTAAAATGCGCAGCACACAATAGCAAATTGGGATTATAATGCTCAGGAACAGAGTTAAAAAATAAATTGCAACCACTGTTTCTTGATATCATCCGTTTTCGGAAGCCCAAACAAAGACGTTTGGGCACGGAGGTGAAAAAAATTAAGTTTTTCAAAAATTCGTTTCAGGCGGTCGCACCCCGGACGAGAAGCGCAGCGTCGCGTCGCACCACGTCTTTATAA
>NW_015547641.1:23454-24675 GCF_001515605.1 Sinocyclocheilus anshuiensis
ATAAACACATTGCATTACACCAAATACACAACATAATGTTCTTTTTAGCAACGTCATATGACCCCTTTAAGGTGTGGTCACATTTGTGAAATTTCATGGGCAAAAAAGGTCCACAGTGCTTGAAGTGGAAAAAAAGAGGTGCCGGTACGCACCCCCCCCCATTTATTTATTTATTTATATTAAATAAATAAGTACTTTTTAATAATTCACAATGTATATATAGTACCAAAATCAATTAATCAATAATTGAATAAAAGTTTTCAGTACAAATTAGCACAAGTCAAGCTGCGATACCAAACATGACCACAGGGAGACGCCAAAGACCACTAAATCGCCTGCCTTTACTACTATAGGGATCCATTCAGAATCGCTAAATCTCTGACCACCGCATAATCAGCGTTCATTATAAAACACACTTGCATTTAAGCCAAATACACGCTGAAAATAATAATTTTACTGATATCTGGACGTACGTCACTATTCTTTCCGCAATCGCTGATGAAATCGGCCGTATTTTCTCTGCATTAGGCTGTTTTGAACTTACTGTTTAATCGTTTACTGGATCCTTGGACTTTGCAGGAGTTTACCGGTTTAAAATGATGTGATTGCAAAAGCCTGCTTCTTTTAATTTTAAGATATTATTTTTGTTATAAAGTACTGATTCAAATTAGTAATCAATAATTAATTATTATTCTACTGCTCTGCGTGCTTCCCCTGACATGCTCTTGCACCCCACACACTCCGCTTGCATTCATTCACGTGATTGGTCGAGATGAGAGGTTATCCCGCCTGGGTAGTGTGATTTATATAGTGTCATTTCAAATCATATATGGGATCATATATAACCCAGACTCTGACGCTTTTACTCTGGGTACCGGCAACATGTCAGAAGTGCCGGCACGCACAAAAAAGTGCAGGTACTTTAAAGGCTAAAATATAGAAGTGCCTGCGTACCGGCCCACTTCAAGCACTGCTGGAAATGAGAGAAAAGTGTTTATTACGTTTGAAATATAGATATTTTTCTTTAAAAAATCACATGCATTCACTACAGGAGGCTTTTATTCACCCCCCGGAGCCGTGGGAAGCATGTTTTATTATGAATGCACTCGCTTTATTTGACGACTTGTGGACTGTTCAACTGCAACACCCGCTGACTGCAATGATAGAGCTTGGAATAGCCAGGACAATTTTTTATATAACTCCGACTGGATTCGTCTGAAA
>NW_015547641.1:24866-26089 GCF_001515605.1 Sinocyclocheilus anshuiensis
GGGCAGGTGAAACTCCTTTACCTTCATTTAAATGTCTTCATAGTAAACAAAGTGTGTGCTGCCTGACATGCAGTCATGATAGTTGATAGTCATGATGATAGTTCAACCAAAAATGAAAATCCTGTCATCATCTACTCACCCTCAAGTTCCAAACCTGTATGATTTTTTTTATGTTGAGCACAAGAGAAGATATTTTGAAGAATGTGAGTAACCAAAGAGTTGCTAGTAGCCATTGACGTTCATAGTATGAAAAAAGAAATGTAATACTATGGAAGTCAGTGGCTACCTGCAACTATTTGTTTACCAACAATCTTTAAAATATCTTCTTTTCATTTTTGGGTGAACTAACCCTTTAAATATGTTGGTTTGTTTGATCAACTACACAATTTACCATTCACAGGGAGCATGATAGACAGGGGGTCTGACCAATCAGAATGTGGATATATTATGTGCCGCCGCTGCTATCCGCCATCTTGTCCAACAGCTACATCTGATCTCCATAGAAATCCATGTTAAAACAGGGTAAAAAACATCGACTGAATTGAAACTTTTTCAATATAACTAAATATAAAAATGTGTGTGGAGGGTTAAACTGTGCTGTTGTTGGCTGCCACAGTAACAGCAATACGCTAAGGAATTCCTTTAAAGGGGTCCTATTATGCTCTTTTACAAAGTCTTGATTTTGTTTTGGGGGTGTACTAGAACATGCTCTCATGCTTGGTGGTTCGAAAAACGCATAATTTTTTCACATAATTTACATGATTAAAATACCTTTCTCCCCAGCCTGGCACAAACGGCTCGATTAGTTCCGGCTTTGATGAAGGTCCGTCTTCCGAAAAACGAAATGTGTTGTGATTGGCTAGCTGTCCCAGTGCATTGTGACTGGTGAAAAGCTTAGACGATGTCTCAGTACTCAGTACACACCCCTTGCGCCGTCTTTCAACAAAAGCTTTTTGGCGAATCCGGCACTGTACTCCCTCATGTTGTGGAAGCTGTCCTCAGTAAAATGCGCAGCACACAATAGCAAATTGGGATTATAATGCTCAGGAACAGAGTTAAAAAATAAATTGCAACCACTGTTTCTTGATATCATCCGTTTTCGGAAGCCCAAACAAAGACGTTTGGGCACGGAGGTGAAAAAAATTAAGTTTTTCAAAAATTCGTTTCAGGCGGTCGCACCCCGGACGAGAAGCGCAGCGTCGCGTCGCACCACGTCTTTATAA
>NW_015547641.1:26116-26357 GCF_001515605.1 Sinocyclocheilus anshuiensis
TAAAATTCGAAAACATTATTTTCTATGATTGTAGGTAACCGGCGGCACCGTTCGGCGTCTGTCCGCGGCACCCAGCTACATCGTGTTGTACTTGTAAGAATTGTTCTAGACATGCCGAAAATTTGAAGCTACAGCACAGCAGCTCTTCTTCTTAATTTTCTCTGATGCACTAACTCTGCAGCAGCACTTCTTCTTCGTCGTCTCGTCTGATGCACCTCAACCAAGCGTTCTAACCACAACC
>NW_015547641.1:28731-39700 GCF_001515605.1 Sinocyclocheilus anshuiensis
AGTGACAGGCGATCTGATCAATCAGAACGCAGATATTATGTGCCGCTGCTGCTATCCGTCATCTTGTCCAACATCTACAGCTGGTCTCCATAGAAATCCATGTTAACACAGGGTAAAAAACATTGACTGAATTGAAACTTTTTCAATATAACTAAATATAAAAACGTGTGCGGAGGGTTAAGCTGTGCTGTTGTTGGCTGCCACAGTAACAGCAATACGCTAAGGAATTCCTTTAAAGTACTTGTTTTGCGTACCAGAAAATCTGTCCGTGTCTGACGCTGTATGCATGGCTTGCAGCGCTTAAGTTAAAATAATGATGAAAAATAATAAAATATGTTAAAATAATGTGTGCTCTTATCATCTGTGGACAAAATCCTGTGAACTTCGCCCTGATCAGGAACTGAACTGAGGCGCTACAGTGATCTGTCACGACACAGTAAAGAGCTAAACAAGAAACAAAACGGTATTGTTTGAATTTCTTTAAAAAATGACAAAATTTGAAAGCTGAGAGAGTCCTGAGACCTTGTTTCATACCAGAAGTAACCTGCTCTGTCTTGTCTGTTGGCATGTTATCAGTTTCCTCTTCGCTCTGTGATGTGTTTTTCACTGCGTAAGAACATGTGTATTTTTTAGTGATTAAAGATGGCGGCGCGTTCACACGCTGCGGCTTCTCTCTCTCCCGACAGAAAGGTGTTTTCGTGTTTTTTGTCTTGTGAGTCGCAGTGTTTTTGTACGTATTCGTCGCGTCTATCTGTCAGTGAAGAAAAATAAGAAAGCACAATAATAAAATGTTTTGACAGTTATTTGGGGAGGAACTCCCATCTTTTATTTGATCAGAATTTTAGCTGAATCTTGAATACTTACTGTGATAGTTTTTTGTATGTCTGTGTAGAGCAGATGAACGATTGAAACGCTTCCCACATGAAGTGCAGTGATACGGTTTCTCACCAGTGTGGATCCTCTCATGTCTTTTCAAATTTGATGAATGACTGAATCTCTTGTTGCAGTGTGAACACTTGTAGGGTTTCTCTCCAGTGTGGATCCTCTCATGCTGTTTTAAACACTTCACTGAAGTAAAAGTCTTTTCACACTGAAAGCACACGAACTCTCTCACAGCAGTATGTATTTTCTGATGTTCTTTCAATGTTGAAAAACGTGAAAAACTCTTTCCACACAAAGAACATGAATGTGGCTTCTCCTTTGTATGAACTCTTAGGTGCTTCTTCAGGTCTGAAGCCCACAAAAATGTTTTGCCACATTGATCACATGTGTACGGTTTCTCTCCAGTATGAACTCTCATGTGAAGCTCAAGACTATATTTGCTAATCAAACTCTTTCCACATTGATCACATGTGTACGGTTTCTCTCCAGTATGAACTCTCATGTGAAGCTCAAGACTATATTTGCTAATCAAACTCTTTCCACATTGATCACATGTGTACAGTTTCTCTCCTGTATGAATTCTCATATGTGTCATTAGGATTCCTTTCCGTGCAAAATTCTTCCCGCACTGATCACAAGTGTACGGTTTCTCTCCAGTATGAACTCTCATGTGACGCTCAAGACTATATTTGCATTTTAAACTCTTTCCACATTGATTACATGTGTACAGTTTCTCTCCTGTGTGAATTCTCGTATGTGCCATAAGGATTCTTTTCCGTGCAAAATTCTTCCCGCACCGATCACATGTGTACGGTTTCTCTCCAGTGTGGATCCTCTCATGTGTTTTCAGATGTGTTGACTGACTGAATCTCTTGTCACAGTATGAACACTTGTAAGGTTTCTCTCCAGTGTGGATCCTCTCATGTGTTTTCAGATGTGTTGACTGACTGAATCTCTTGTCACAGTATGAACACTTGTAAGGTTTCTCTCCAGTGTGGATCCTCTCATGTGTTTTCAGATGTGTTGACTGACTGAATCTCTTGTCACAGTATGAACACTTGTAAGGTTTCTCTCCAGTGTGGATCCTCTCATGTGTTTTCAGATGTGTTGACTGACTGAATCTCTTGTCACAGTGTGAACACTTGTAAGGTTTCCCACCAGTGTGGATATTCATGTGTTCGTTAAGGTTTGCTAAGTATGCAAAACTCTTTCCACATTGATTACATATTAATGGCTTCTCTCCTTTATGAGTTCTCATATGTGTCATAAAGTGTCCTTTTTGTGTGAAACTCTTCCCGCACTGATCACATGTGTACGGTTTCTCTCCAGTGTGGTCTACCTTGTGTTTCTTCAGATGAGTTGACTGACTGAATCTCTTGTCACAGTATGAACACTTGTAAGGTTTCTCTCCAGTGTGGATGTTCATGTGTTTCTTTAGGCTTAATGATTGTGTGAAACTCTTCCCGCACTGATCACAAGTAAACGGTTTCTCTCCAGTGTGAACTCTCATGTGAACATCAAGACTATATTTGTTTGTCAAACTCTTTCCACACTGAGTGCAGGTGAAAGATTTCTTGGCTCCTCTTTTCTTTAAATCTTTATGTTTGGTTTGAGAGCAACTCAAAGGTTTTTCTCCAGTTTTGACATGATGTTTCTCCTCATCTTTCCTCAATTTTTCGTTCTCATCACTTTCTTCAATAAACTCTAAAATAAAAGCAAAAACAGTTCATTTGTCAGAAACTTGAAAAACAACCAAACAAACAAACAAACAAACAAAAAAACAGAAAGGTGAAAGTACATAAAAGTCAACCCTGGTGTAACAGACAATTTCTATTCAAAATTGTGTTCCTTTTGATGCAATTTTATAAATTTTACCTCCCTGAAACTTTTCATGAATGAGGTACATTGATCTTCAAAATATAATGTTTAAAACATTATAGACAAATCACATGTCTCTATAAAGAGAACTATTAAATATGTTTGATCAACTACACAATTATCTAACGTACATTTTGTTGAAAAAAGTGTTCCTTATTATTTGCTGATCCATCTATATTATTCAACCGCTCTAAAGATTGTTTCTGTTACAACAAAACTAAATCTAAAACTGCAGCAGATGTGTTCTTGCTCTGCCCCTTTTATCAAGGCTGCATCTATATATATGCATATATATTAATTTAATCGTAGTACAGCACTGACTTTGTAGCAAACGTTTGACTGAATTGTTTGCTTTTGTCTTTATTTCCTATTACACAAGTCTCTTATACGTCATACTTATACTTTTATAATGGCTATTATTGTTCATTAAAACTGATAGGCTATTTAACAAAAAAGGTAGAGTTGTGCTTTATGTAATATTTCATTTTATTATTCATACAGTGAAGATAATCAGAGTATTTGTGGACATATTGCCTAAACCACGTGTTAATAGGTTTTATATTTTTAACATTAAAACGAAAAGAGGGTTGTGTTTTATAATTTGTTTTGTTACGGATACACACAGTGAAGAAAACGAAGAGGCAGTGGTGTTTGATGTCATTTCGTTTTATTGTAATGTGTGTATGCGTTGCATGAACCACAAGTTTGTGGCTATTAATGTGTTTAAATGAAACAGAAAAGAGGCAGTGGTGTTTGATATCATATTTTGTTTCATTGTAATGTATATACATTCCCTGAACTACATTTCTGCAGCTATTACTATGATTAAATGAAAACGAAAAGAGGCAGTGGTTTAATATCATATTTCGACTTACTGTAAATATACATATAATGAGGAGAAGCCAAGGCGAGCTGACTGACGTTATCAAGTACGCTGCTGTTCCATTTGCAGAATTACTGGACTTCCGTCCTCCCATCCGTTCCCGTTCACACTCCCCAGTCGAACTTGCAAAGTCCAAACTACCAAGCATGCAAGTCCGAACTTTGCGTACTTAGTATTGAAAAATGGCTAAAGTCCCTTTGAGACAAGTAATTTCACTCGGCGGCCATCTTTAAAACGCCTCCCGGGAATGCAAGTGCAGCTCCTATCTCTTTGAACGAGGAAACATCAAATTCTCCAAAACTGTTCACCAAGCTTACAATTAAATGTCATATTTGAAATCACCAATGGAATCTTACAACAACTGCCTCATAATTGTTGTTTCTTATGCTGAAATAGCGATAAAAGGGCTTATTTTTCAGGCTAGAGCAGCCAATGCACATGCGCAGTCATGAGCGCGAGTTTGCGAACGCTGCCTATTTCTATAGGAACCGGAGCTTCTAACAACAGCTGTGCAGTGACGTGATGACTTTACTAATCAATGATTAGCTCTTTCATTTAGTAGGCGGGGCTTATTCGCCATATTGGGTGTTGTACTTTCTCCCATTCATATGTATTAGGAGTGCACAGTCTAGTCTTTGCTCTAAAGCGCCTCCTGCTGGCAGAGAATGAGTCTGTCTTAGAGGTCTGCTACCCGACCTGAGCCCGACGGGTCCCGAAATACTTTCGGGTTTCGGGTCGGGTTCGGGTTAATGTTTAATGAATAGCTTTGGGTTCGGGTCAGGCTCGGGTTTATAGCTAAACTACAACTATATGCAGTAGCCTAGGCTACGCTGCTTTCATAGACGCACGCACACACATTATAGCACACGACAACACAGCACGGAAGCTTTTATTAGTAAAATAGCTTCGACAGGCTACTGACTTGCAATCGTGAAATACAGCATTTTTTTTTTTTATTGGCTATTCGTTGTGGGAAAAAAAAAAAAGATTTCGGGTTCGGGTCGGGTTTGGGCTCTAAATTGAACTGTGCCGCTCGGGTCGGGTCGGGCTGGGTCAGACGATCTCGGGTACGGGTCGGGTTTGGGCTTCAGTTTAAAGCCTGTGCAGACCTCTAGTCTGTCTACAGCAACATGTTTTGTTGTTGCTCACTCTTTTTTTTTTTCTGTTTTCTGCCACAACTCTGAGCACTTTTCATATACTTTGTTCTGGCTGAAGCACTTTTGTTTCAATCTATAAGAATAATCAGCCTGCTATAGTTTAAGTTAAATATATTAATATTAATAAGGTGAGACTGAGAGTCTTATGTTTATTTGACTGTGATTTCACATTTCTCATTTGTATGAAGGCTAAATACAAATAAAAGGTGACCATTCATTTATTTTTGCCATTTGTTTTCTAAAATATTATATAGTTTTATAGGAGGTTTTATAGACTTGGCAAATTCCTTTTTCATAAGTTGTGGGTACAGACATATGTTGTGGGCGTTCTTGGCAATTTTTCTGAGGATTTTTTTTTTTATTATTATTGTTTATATTGTGTCGGCAGAAATTAAGAAATATATTGTGATTGAAATTTTGGCCAAATTGTCCAGCCCTATTTTAAATAGTCTTAGACTTAGGCCATTTCTCAAACGGAAGGCTGCATTCTCTGGAGGTCGTATTTGTAGGCTGCATACATTATAATGAAGATCTTTGTCAAGACAAACTTTATGTTGGCTTGAGAAAGCCTAGCCTGAAAGTTTAAAGCAGTTGTAAAAGCCTGAAGTTTGAAAATGTAGATAGATTACATAGATGTTGATAACATGTTTCTAGCATGATTAGCATGTTTTTAGCGTAATTAGCCTGTCACTAGCATATTGCTGGCATGATTAGCAATTTGCAAGTATGTCGCTAGCATGTTTCTAAATTGATTAGCATGTTACTAGAATGTTGCTATCAAGATTAGCAAGTGATTGGCATGCTGCTAGCATGACTAGCAAGTAACTAGCATGTTATTAGCATGATTAGCAAGTTACTAGCATGACGCTACCATGATTAACAAGTTACTAACATTTGCTAGTATGTTTCTAGCATGATTAACATGCTACTAGCATGTTGCTAGCATGATTAGCAAGTGACTAACATGTCGCTACCATTTTTCTAGCATGATTAGCATGTTACTAGCATGTCGCTAGCATGATTAGCATGCTACTAGCATGTTTGGTAGCACGATTAGCAAGTTACTAGCATTTCGCTAACATGTTTTTAGCATGATTAGCATGTTGTTAGCATGATTAGCAAGTTACTAGCATGTATGTATGTATATGTGTATATATGTATACATGTATGTATATATGGGTGATACTCACGAAACCATTAAAACACCACGGCACTAATGATTTTAAATATAAAACATGTAATTTAGTAATATAAAAAAGCATCAGAATAAAGACAATACTGTTCTCTACCTTGCACAATGTGTAATTTCAACTTGAGAATTAATTATTTTTCTATTTTACTGCATTTTCTGCTGAAATTCTCATTACCGCAATGCGTCCGGCTGTGTTCAAATGCGTTATGTTGTAATTAAAACAAATTAACATAAAAATATTTAGAAAAAAAATAAATGGATGTTCTACTTGATTATTTTAGATGACAGAAAAAATAATTCACTGAATATTCATGTATAATAATAATTAAAAAAAGTAGGAAAATTATGTGTCCATGCCTGACGTTCTCCATCCTCCGCAACATTTTTTAAGGACTGTTTAAACTTTAAACACACATACAGAATTTAAATAAAGTTTGATTTTGAGTGAAGAAGCACATGGGCCAGTTACTTCAAGATGGCTACCAGGTAAGATAATCTCTTTATATCTCTCCAGCTAAATATTAAATATTCTATTGTCAGAATGTTAACACGATATTTTGATTATCATTACCGAAACAGGAAGTTTTCTACATTTCGAAAATTGTTAGGTTTACAATTTTTTTTATGAAAATGTACTTTATTAAGGTCTAATAATATGCACTGAGAAAAAATTAGCAAAGCCATTATGGCTTCTCTATTGTTAGCAAAACATACTGAGGCACCTCATCCTCCGCAACACCATTCTCATATACCACAACCATTTAAGGCCAGTTGCGGTAAAGATAACTTATGTTTCGGGAATGAGAATCTAAGCATATTGTGTATGACTTCTAAATATGTCTTATGAATTTAATATTAATTAAAAATGTACTAACTGTTGATATTTTGATTTATGATTTGTTCCATTGTAGACAGTCATCAAGTGAGAAAAAAAAGCTTTAGCAAAGGCCAGGTTGACAAAGTTCAGGGAAAAATTATACAGCAACCCATAACTGCTCGAGGAGTACAGAAGGAAGGAGAGAGAGAGGTTAGCTTTGGAGATGTTACAGCACGTGTAATTAGCAAAAAACACTCTACAGTGTTAGGAAATGTACATGAGAGTATTTGTTCTTCTGTTTGTAATTTGTTTGTTTTTTATTATCTTGTTTACTTAATTTTTCAATTAATTTCAAAGACTAAAATTAAGCTCTACCCCACCACACAACTTCAGTGAATCTACTTAAGAAAAGCGAGTAAACATAACTGAGAAAAAAAACACTATCAAAACTGAGGGAAAAGTTGCGCTACATGGAAGAGAAGCTTCTGGGCAGGACTACAGAGACTTTAAACCTAAGGAAAATACTGAGAAGACTTAAGAAGAGGGAGAGAAAGCTGGGACTTGTGAACATGGAAGGCAGAGAGGTTCAACAAAAATCTAGAAAGAGAGGTCACCAGAGAATATTACCCAACAACCAGAGAAGATTAATGTGCAGAACTGTTAGCCGCTTCTTTCACCAAGATGAAGTTTCGACTGGAATAAATGGCAAATTTGGTGAAATTCGAAAAAAGGGACAGATATTTAGCAAGAGAGCCTTGACAGACAACATGGCAAATCTTCATAGAAGATTTCAGTCTGAGACTCCAAGGCACAAACTTTCCATGTCTCAGTTCTGTAAACTTAAGCCATTTTGGATTGTCCACCATAGAGTAAAAGATAGAGAAACATGTGCTTGTAAAACACATGAAAATTTTGGCCTGAAGACAAAAAAGCTGCATCAGCTAGGAATCATAGCCACATCCTCTCCAAGGGACATTGTGCAGGCCAGTGTGTGTAGTGACATGTACAGGACATGTAGCAATTGCAAGAATATGAAATTTCCCACAACACTGGATCCTTCACTGAAAGAAAACATCATAATATGAGAAGAGTGGGTTACAAAATCTGTACCATAAAAAGGTACAGATGGGCCCACTGAAGAGAAGGAAGTGAGGAAGTTTTTCTTGAGAACAGACATATCTCCATGGAAAAGCTTGTAGAACTGACACAGGACCACCTCTCAAACTTCTCAAGACACATTTACAACATCAAGCATCAGTCTGAAAGACTGAGGAAATTGAGAGAGTCCCTTACCCAGAATGAAGTAGTAGTTCATGTTGACTACAGTGAGAACTACACTTGTAAATATAGCAGAGAAATAAAAGAAACTCACTTTGGAGGTGGCAACCAGCAGGTAACCCTCCATATTGGAGTTATTTATCGCAGTGGGGGGAAGGTGAAGTCCTTTGCATCGCTTTCGGACTGTCTTCAGCACAGTGCCATAGCCACATGGGCTCACCTTGACCCGGTACTGAGGAGCATACGAGAGGAGCACCCAAATGCAAGGAACATCCACTTTATTTCAGATGGGCCCACATCTCAATACCGGAACAAAACCAACTTTTATCTAGCCTCGACAGTGTCATTCATGAGAGGATTTAATAGTGTAACATGGAACTTCACAGAGGCATCCCACGGAAAGGGTGCTCCTGATGGAGTGGGTGGTGCCTTGAAAAACCTGGCTGACCGAATTGTGTCCTATGGTACCAGCATACCAGATGCCGACACTCTTTTTGAGCAGCTAAATCTTAATTAATCAGTAAGGCTCTTTAAAATTACAGAGGAAGATGTCAAAACAAGTTCCAAATTAATACCACCGGACCTGAAGTAGGGATGTGCGGGTCTAGTCGACTAGTCAACTAAACGGTACAGCTTCTACAAGTCGACACTGAAAACAATAATCGATTACACGACAGAAAAAAAAAGAAAAACAAAAACATGACTTTATCATTCAAATTATCATCGTTTTAACATTGCATTTAAAACATTTTAAATAACAAGTTAAAATAAAATGTTTGAAAAATAATACATTATTTTTAAAAGTTTATCTGGGCGGAAACTACATTTTTACCTCAGACCTCACATGCGTTTTCTTCGTGCCAGTTGCGGCGAGTGACCATGCAAAAATGACCATGCGAAAGACGAGAAGGTGTGGGATTATTTTGAATTAGAAGGAAACAGAAACGTTTTGTGTAAACTGTGTAATGTCAAATTGTCTTACAATAACTCTACTGGAGCGATGCGTAATCATATTCAATACAGGCACGTAGGCGTTAGCTTAGAGGCTGGCCAAAGCCAGCAAATGTTAATCACGTCATTCACTACAACCTGCGATCCCATCCGCGCCGTCTATTCCTCTAACGAAGACCCACTTCGGTGGTGGTGCGGGATATTTATTTGTGTATGTATTTGTTTATTTATTTATCTATTTTTACTCTCTAGATTGTAGATGGTCAGCATGAAGTTGACACAATGAGTTGTGCTGGACCAAACAAATTTTTCATTCCATCCATACGATACGAGGGAGAAAAGGTCTGGTACTACTTTGATGACATAAAGGCCATCATTCCAGAGCCACAACCTGCCACATCCTCAGCTCGACACTTCTGTGTGTTGCCTGAGATCTGGGCAAAGTACAAATGTGTGTAAAACACTGACACCAAATGATGTTCATTTGCATGCTACCTCCAAGATGATCCCAACACAGTGAAGCAGAGGTGTCATGATTGTTAAGAATTAATATATATGTGACAAGTTCTGACAAATCAGAATGTGGTATTTGTCCTTGTTGGTCAGTTATTTTTTTAGTGCCATGGTAAAATGCTTCATGTTTTTTAGGTACACGTTGAAATGTTGCCCTGTTTATTCCTGTTTTAATGTTTTTTTTAAATTTTTTTTTTTGGCTTTTGTATTTTTGAAGCACTACACAATAAAGCTCTTTTGAACTTGAATGCATGATTGTGCAAATATTATCTGATGTTTTGTACATTATCTCAGACTAGTATACTAGTCTCAGTATTAATCTCAGACTAGTATACTTATTACCGAAATAATTAACCTAATTTCCGAAACCTATATATCATTACCGCAACAGATGTTTATTAGATGTTAATTTAATTAATAGAAAAATAGTACTTTGATTTTAAATGCATGTGCAGAATCTACAAATTATGTTATTTCGGGTTTGTCACATCATTTTGAAAAAATATCTGGTTTCATTGAAATATTACCAAAAAAATGGTTGTAAATTGTGGAAGGTGTTGCGGTAATGAGAGAAATCAATCAAAATAAAAAAACCTGTTAAATTAAAAATAAATATTATTTCAGAATTTTAAGTAACTGTGCATGATTTTTTTTTTTTGGCTTTTGTATTTTTGAAGCACTACACAATAAAGCTCTTTTGAACTTGAATGCATGATTGTGCAAATATTATCTGATGTTTTGTACATTATCTCAGACTAGTATACTAGTCTCAGTATTAATCTCAGACTAGTATACCTATTATCATTACTGAAATAATTAACCTCATTTCCGAAACCTATATATCATTACCGCAACAGATGTTCATTAGATGTTAATTGAATTAATAGAAAAATAGTACTTTGATTTTAAATGCATGTGCAGAATCTACAAATTATGTTATTTCGGGTTTGTCACATCATTTTGAAAAAATATCTGGTTTCATTGAAATATTACCAAAAAAATGGTTGTAAATTGTGGAAGGTGTTGCGGTAATGAGAGAAATCAATAAAAGTAAAAAAACTGTTAAATTAAATATAAATATTATTTCAGAATTTCAATTAACTGCACATGACTATTAATAATCCATTTTTAAATATGTGAAAATGTATTTGCTTTTCTAACAGTGTTGATGTTTTCAGACTGTTGCGGTAATGAGATTTTTTTAGGACTTATTTTGGAAATTATGTTCAAAAAGGTGTTAAATGGTAAGTAAAAGTTTTTTAAATTAATGTTCATAAATACTCCAGACTTTGTTGCTAATGTCTGAAAAAAAAGGTTAATTTAAGCATTTTTTACATTTTCATGCTTGAAATTTTTAAAACCAAGATTTCGTGATTCACCCATATATATATATATATATATACATATATATACATATA